>NW_007245632.1:76054-142713 GCF_000164805.1 Carlito syrichta
CCCTCCGCGCCCCGGGCCGGCCCGCGCCCTTTGCCGACGGCGCCCAGCAGAAGCTCCGCCAGGCCGCGACTGGCGTGTCCCGGCCGGGCTCGGCCGTCTTCCGGTTTCCGGAAGCCTTGTCTTTAGCGGTTGCGTGACTGCGCTGTGGGTGGCTCCGCCGTCAGTTATTTGAGCTTCTCCCTCACTAACACATCAGGGCGTGTCTAGGGTTTTTTCTCTGGAAACAGCACCGCCACAAACGTGCTTTTCCGGCCGGGCGCGGGGCTCACGCCGAGGGCCCTCGCACTCTGAGAGGCCAAGGTGAGAGGACTGCCTGAGCCCGTGGGTTCGAGGCCAGCCTGGGCACCTTGGCAAGACCGCGCCTCTACAGTAAATCAGAAAGCGATCCGGGTGTGCGGGAATACACCTATAGTTCCAGCCACTCGGAAGGCCGAGGCAGAAGGATCGCCTGAGACCAGCGGGTCGAGGCTGCGGTGGCCGGGAGCCTGCCGCTGCACTCCAGTCGGGCGGCAGAGCGGGACCCTGGCTCAGAAAAATAAAATGCTCTTTCTCTTCCTCTTATTGACGTATTTATTAGATTGCGCAGTTGGTTTTTGAACGTCGAACCAGTCTTACGTATCTGGAATGAATTCCATGTGGTTGTTACGTATGATCCTTCTTAGGTGTTATTGACTTTGGCTTGTTAACGTCTATAGAGAATTTTCTTTCTCTGTGTTTATGAGCGATATCAGCCGCTGGTTTCCGCAATGTTTTTGTCTGGTATTGTTGGAATGGTGGCCTCATTTTGCTTTTGCTTCTGTCTTCTGGAAGGAATTAGAGAAAATTGGTGTAATTTCTTTTTGACATATCTGAGGGAATTTACCAGAGAACCAATTTTATCCTGATTTTTAAAGCAGATTGATAATTATTGATTTAATTTATTTAGTATATATAGGCCTATTGTCTGTTAACTCTTGTGTGAGCTTAGGCAGAACATGTCTTTCAAGGAAGTGTTCCATTTATCTAGGTTATAAATGGGTGAGCATGGAGTTGTTCATTATTATTTCTTATCCTTTTAATGTTACTTTGATCAGTGGTGATGGCCTCTCTTTCACTTCTGATATTAGTAATTTGTGACTTTTTTCTTTTCTTATTTAACCTGAGTAGAGGCTTATCAATTTTAGTGCTCTTAAAAAAATGTGCTTTTTGGTTTTGTTGATTTTTTTTTCTCTATTTTTCCTCTTGTTTTCAATTTCATTGCTCAATATATGCCATATTTGTTACTTTTCTATTTGTTGCCCCTTTGTTTCTTTGGCCTTCCATTCTTTCTGCTATATCTGACTTTGGTTGAGCATTTTATATGATTTCATTTTATCTCCTCGCTTAGTGTACTGATGTTACCTCGGCTTTTCCACTCTTTTAGTGGTTGACGCTAAGTTTGTAATGTACACTTACCACAGCATTAGTTGGAATTATTAGTTACATTGCTTTTGTTGTATTTAGTTCTCTTTCAAACAACACTTAAGCACTTAACAGTGCAGTGACCTTATAAGGGTATTTCTAATTCAGCCCTCCAGTCCTTACAACATTGCTGTCATGTGTTTCACGTTTTCTTAAGCTGTAACCATGAAAGACTTTTCTCGTAGGTATTACTTTGAACAGACTTATCATTAAGGTTAATTATTAAGAAGATACAAGATTTTATGTGTTTTTTTAATCAAAGTCTTATATATATACTAGTTTTTTTTTAAATACTAGTCTTTTTAATTTTAGTAGTGTCTTTCCAAAAGTGGTGTTGCTGGGTCAGAGGGTACATTTTAAATCTTACAGATTCTATCAGAACACTTTTCATAATATTGTAGAATGTCACCTTCTTGCCAGCAGGTGATGAGAAGTAGGAGGATGCTCTTCTTTTGCAGTCTTGTCAGGACTACATGATCGGTTTGTGTTTTGGCAACCTAATGAGTGAATTATATTTACTCATTTGATTCATATTTGGTGATTCATCTGACTGAGTTTGTGCATCTTATTGCTCCTGTGCTGGTATGGTTACTGCTGTATCAATTTCCCTGATACCAGCCTTCCTTTCCCTATCCTTGGTCCATTTTTTATTTGAGGCTTCATGGACATAAAGTCATAGATGCACACAGTAAACATGCAAGGCGTATTATGAAGAGTAGAAGTTCCTTCCCTGCTCTCTAGAGGCAGCACTTTCAGCTGTTTTTCTTTTTCTTTTGGCTTGGGGTTTATCTCTCTGTTATCAAATGATGCACCTGTAATACTTACTGACTCTTTGAAGGCTAATTGTCAGTTGTTCATTGACTTATGTAACAATTACAACAGTTAATCTGCCTTCCCTGCTTCCCCCGACCAAATACACAAATATACATACGTAAGCTACCTAGTCTCCTTGCCCCCTGCATCAATTCAGTATTGTTGTACAATAGCCTTGTTTAGAGTTATCCAGTGTCCACATTATTGTGAACACTTTTCACAGCTGAGCTACATGGTATACTTTTATTACTTTCCTATTCTCTCACAACTTTTGACTTTCTCTGGAGTTAATAATTTTCTTCCTTTCTTTCCCTCCCTCCCTCTCTCTTTTGTTTTTGTCACAGTTTTCAGTGTACTTAGCTTTTATTGCATTGCTAAGTCATCCACATGGTCTTTCCTAATTGATTACATTTTCTTTCAGTATGTTGAATTTAATTTAATTAAAGACATCTGTTTTTGAGTCTGCTGACCTACTTTATTCAATATTGGTTTCGGCCTTGGTCTTGTACGTAGCTTTTACTCTAGAAACGTCTTATCATTATGGGGTGGCTTCATTTTTTGTTTTCCTTTTTCTGAAAGCTTTTTTTCTTGGTCATTTAATGTTCTGAAATGTTACAGTGTTTCTTGATGAAGCTCTGCCTTTATTTACTTGACGGGCTTTTGAAAGTTGATTCATAATATAATTATTACATATTATATCTACAACATAATTGTACCTATATTGATAGATATTTTTAATCTAAAAATTCATGCCTTTTAATTTAGGGAAAACAGTTGAATTTCTTGTCGTCTTTTATTGTTCTGAAATACCGTTATTTGGATTTGAACTTTCTTATCTGCCCATTTTCTAACCCTTTCTCCTTTTTAATTTCTGAGAAAGTTCTCTGCTTTATTTTTCAGCCTTTCTATTGAAATTGAATTTTTCAACTAGTTGTATTTTTCTGGCAGAGCACATTCTTACTGTAGCATCCTGTTCATATATATATATATATATATTTTTTTTTTTTTTTTTTGAGTTGGAGTCTCACTCTGTCGCCCAGACTGGAGTGAAGGGACTGCTCCCAGCCACCGCAGCCTCGACCTGCTGGGCTCCGGCGATCCTTCCGCCTCAGCCTTCCTGTTCTTATATTTTGAGGAAAAGGAATTCTTTTACCTCTGTGAGAATAATGAAGTTTTCACCTATTGTATTTTTTATTTTCCTTCAGATTGCATTCTATATTTCTTATCAGGGTTTCTGACTTTTATATTAGAAGTTTATCTACATATTTAAAAGTCAGTAAAAAACTGCTTGAAAACTACAAGAAAGTGGGACTTGTAATTTGTAGCCTGTCCTGTGAACCTTGCCTTGGCATTTGTTGGGGAACCCCTAGTGGCAGTGTCTTCGGTTTTTCATTTGTTCTGGTCAGACTTCACAGAGAAGCCTCTTAGAGTTTGCTGCCTGAAAAGTGCAAGCCTGGTGGGAGAGGAAAGCTGGATGGAAATGGTGATGGGCCTCAAGCTTTGGTCTGTAAAGTTTGACCTAACCCTGTGGGACCCTCCACTCTCTTGTTTCTTTTCTTTTCTTTTTTTTTTTTTTTTTGAGTTGGAGTCTTACTCTGTCATTCAGACTGGAGTGCAGTGGCCGCTCCCGGCCACTGCAGCCTTGCCTCCTGGGCTCCGGTGATCCTTCCGCCTCAGCCTTCCGAGAAGCTGGAACTACAGGTGCACACTACCACGCCTGGCTAATTTTTTGATTTATTGTAGAGATGAGGGCTTGCCTAGTTGCCCAGGCGGGTCTTGAACCCGCAGACTCAGGCAATTCGCTCACCTCGACCTCCCAAAGCGCTGGGATTACAGGCTGAGCCACCGAGCCCGGCCCCTCTTGTTTCTTGAGCTCTGCCTGCCAAGAATCACACTGGACTGGCTGCCTGAAATATGGAGGGAAATCTGGAAGTCAGACTCCTTAAACCGACTTACAGGAAGCTATTCTGTTTTCATCCCACTTTTACCCCCCAATCCAGAGATATTTGGTACCAGCGATTTCTGAGTTTTTTTAAATGAGAGGGTCTATGAAACAAATCAGGTTGATGGTGTTTTTCATTTTCTGACTGGTAATTGAGACTTTCTATGTCCTGAATTACTACTCCTTGTTATTTTGCCTTCCAGGTTCCAAAATTTTCCTATCACATCCCTTCCATTGTCCTTGTCTTTGGGGGCTTTTATGCCTTCTGAAAAATTCTTGTACTTTTAAATTTTGGTATTTATAAAGGGAGCAGATGTGAATATGTGTTCATTCTGTTGTGTCTAACTGGAGCTCTTTAGCAGTAACAATTGTATTTTCGAGTTAGGAAGACTAACTCTTTATCATGAGTTCTAAGATTTCTTTTTATTGTCTTCCACTTCATTTAAGTTTTTCTTTCTATACAGACATTAATAATTTGCGTGTAGTCAAATTTTCCCCATTTATTATCTTATGATTTCTAGGCTTCTATTTTTTTTTTTTTTTTTTAAGAAAGGCTCCCTCACATTAAAGTTAAACAGATAAGACATAAAATATCAGAATTTCTTCTGAGTCTTCATTGTCCAGTTAAAAGTATGCCTTCTGATTATTTTAGCAGAAGTCTAGAATCATCTCAGGTATCTAATAACGAGGGGGGCTAGTTGATTAAATTGTGTTCCTACAATCCGAGCAGCTATCTATAAAAAGGATCAAATATTATAAAAATATTAGGGATGTTTTTGTGTACTGCTGTGGAGTTTTCTCCAGGATATGTTAAGTGGGAAAAAGAAACAGAAGAATGTTTATAGGTGCTAATTTTTGTATATGACAGAAAGGAATGCGAATGGACCATATTTCTTTACATTTAAAAAAAGAATGATGAATGGACGCCCTGAAAAGTAATGAAAATATTAATTTTAGGGGAGGGAAGAGAAAAATGTGGATAGGCAAGTGTGAAAATAGGGTATCTGGTATTCTACAAACATTTATTTATTTATCTATTGATAATAGAAACGAGGTCTCACTGTGTTGCCAAAGCTGGTCTTGGACTCCTGGGCTCAGGCAATCCTTCTGCTTCCCAAAGGGCTGGAATTACAGAAGTTAGCCACTGAACATGGCCTGGGATTATGCATTGATTGTGCCTAGATTTGACTTTGGAATCATATTCCTGCTTACATACTTAATGTAAAGCAAAGTTAAATCCGAAAGGAAAGCAGTTTTTAAAAACTTCAAGCAAATTGATAAGCAAATTTAACTGTCAATCAATCAAATTAGTGACATACCCATGCAGAGAAAAGAGTTACTTCAAATTATCTAGTTTTGGCTGAAAATTTCTAGTAGAATATATTTTGAGGTTAAAAAAATCCTCAATAATCAATAAAGTTTAAGTTATCTTAAACTGCTTTTAGTATATGTTTAGAAGTAATATTGGTGTTGCTTTTATGCATAAATGTAATAGGGAAAATAAGTAACTGTGTCATAAGGAATGAAGATTTTCAACATAGGAGAAAAAAAGACAAAAACATGCATTACAGAAGTTAAATAAGAAACCTAAATCTTCAATTCAAGATAGAGATACAATTGTTAGCTTTTTTTCTTCTTAAATTACTATTACTCCCAGCACTACCACTGAGAAGGCCTAGATATATTGGCAACTTCTTAACAATGAGCTACCATTTGTATTGTGGTCTCTCAATGTCTTTTTGTTCTAAAAAGAAGCAGGAATCCTTGACAAAATGGCTTATTCTGGATCTGGTCCAGAAAATACGGAGGATGATCCTGGGATAGCTTACCATTCTGTCACGGCCTGATCCAGTACCTCGGCTGCTATCCTTCGAGGCAGAGACTGGGAGAAAAGGGAGTGTTTGATTTCTGTAACCAGATTATAGGGAGGGTTGGCACCTTTGCCAGAAATCCCACTCGAAGCAACACAGACTCTTTCCAGGATTTATACCCCAAATTCGTAGCCCTCTACCCACCCTGAATTTGAAACCTACGTGCAGTTTTAGTATGGTTCAAGGTTTACATTAGCAATTTTTGATACATGTCCACTGACATGACACAGAGTCTCCTAGTCATGCTGACATTTTAGGTGACATTGTGGAATTCACAATGTGTTCTTTTACTATTTTTTTAGAGGAAGGGCCAGACAATGGCGATATTTGGAAGGAGGGAAAATCATAACATTTAAGACAATAATTTAAGATAATTGTTTTAAAACACAGCAATGGCTACCAGCTAGGCTGGGCCAGCTGGGCAAGGCTGTGGGTCTGCGGTTGGGGGTGGGCAGCAGTAGGAAAAGGTGCCCTTTTGAATCCAGGCGGCTTTTACATTTAGCGCATCACTTTGGCTACAAAAGAATACAAGTTTTAAAGTATTTTCTAAGTAACTATTCTAATTTAATGGCCTCTTTTCAGCCTATAGGAACCTAGAAAGCAAAGAAGTTATCTATTTCCAATGAGAGCGTGTCAAAAGTACCTCTGAGCTAACCAGAAGGGACCTCCTGCTGCACAGCTTGGGAATCAAAAATATAATTACTGCCATATATTGAAATACCTAAAGTATATAAAAATACCTAGGTTTGAGGCCACACTTGCCTCTGAGTGTCGGCCTCCTTTCCATTCTGTGAAATGTGAATAATAAACTTTACTTCTTTCTACTTAAAAAAAAAAACCATAGGTGTGGAAAGGTTAAAACGAATTAAGCAAAAAATAAACTTTATCAGCTATCTGTTTAGGTTGCTAGGACACCAGCTCATTACTTTACACATTGATAGAAAATAAAGATTTGAAGATTTTTAAAGATGTTAAAGATTTTTCAGCCTTTCTTATACAAACTGTATTTTAGTGTAGCTAAAAAGTTACTGAGAAAAAGTTCTTCACAGGAGAATTCTAGCTAACAACTAGAAAATGAATTATCTGATTAGAACATCGCCGTTTGGCAGTCCTTAATGAAATAACAGATTTAGGAAGTGATCTTTAATAGATGCCAAAATCTCAAGGTGCATGGCTGACTGGCTGCCCACTGGAGAGGCCAGGCTGACATCATCTGACCGCTGGTTTCCAGTACCACGAAAACTGGGAAGTCAGGTCCCTGCTTCAAGGAGCGGGGAGTATACAGCAGCAGCCAGCTCAGAAGTCACTTTACCCAGGAAGGAAAGGGAAGGAGATAAAAGAAATGGAACTTACATCTAGTTGAGCCGCGAGATTGGATGATCACTTTATGGGAAACATAGGAAACTTGAGAAATAAGTTAAATGACATCGTGGTGAAGCAGTTATTCAAATACAGAAAAATAAGTTTCTCCAACAAATCAGCGACATAGGGAAGAAAAGTAGGGCCGAAATAACCATAGTCTTGTGTACTCTGTTGAACTTGTTTGAATTTTGATTTGGGAAAACCTACTGTAAAAATAAATCTTGAAGACAATCAGGAGAATTCCGATACGGGCTAAAAGATGGTATTAAGAAGTCGTAATTGGTTTTGTTAGGTGGGATATTGGCAATGGAAGTAGAAACTTTGATCAGTTAGAGATGTACCCTGAGTGACATCACATGTCTGGGATTTATACTCAAGTTAGTGGCAGGGAGGATGATCAGGGAATAGAGAAAGAAAAGAAGGCTGGAAGAATGTCCACAGTTGTTGAAGATGGGTGAGGGGCGGATGGGTGAGGGGTACATAGCAGTTCAGCTCCTTATTCGGTCTGTTGTATGTCTGCATTTTAAGTTTGATTTAGAAAAAGGAGTAAGGAAACTAGCAAGAAATAGCTCAAGGTGTGCTGCTCTGGAACCAGACAGCTCCGGCTTGCGTCCTGGTTCTGCCTCTTGTTAGCTGTGTGATATTGTGCAAGGTACTTCACTTCTGTAGGGTTTGCCTGCTTTTCCTTGTCTGTGAACACTGAGTAACAGTGTGTCTGCCTCATAGGGTTATGTAAGAATTAAGTGAATTAACACATCTGGAATACTTAGAACAGTGCCTGGCACATTATCAACATTTATCAAGTTTTTACTTGTCTGCTATTATTACTTATCTATTGTTACTATTAAAAACTCTCAGCCTTTGAGATAGGGAAGGAAGTCCTGTTAATGGGATGCAAAATGTGTCAAGCATGGAGGAGTTAGGATTAGGTTTTCACCGTAGAGTTGGGAATGCTTTTGTTATGTGGTCATGGCCCCTGTGGTGTCTATAATCATTTAAGTGAATAGTTTGTTTTTCCCCATCTATGTATTTTGTCCTTCATTCCACGGAAACTGCTCTGATTACTAGACATTTGCACAGGGTGGGGGCGGAAGTATTGGCATGTCTGAGAAATGCAGGAGGAGGACTGCAGGGGAGCCACGCAGAGGGAGTGGCTTTATAGCAAGACTAGGTTTTTTGTGGGGCCTCACGGAGTCAAGATTATGTGGCCTTGGAATCACTTGTGGGTGTCATCTTTTAGTCTTACAGGTGCTCATGTAATTGCCCAGTTTTCAAAACAACTTCTTGATGAAGATATTTCTCTGATTTCGGGATCGGAAATGTTGCCTCTGGTTAAAGGAGCTTATATTTCTGTGTGCCGTCAAATATATAGTACGTGCGAAGGCTTGCAGGTGTTAATTCCTTATGGTTTGCACGAATCCATAGCAGAGGCGTGGAAGAAGGTAAGTGTTGTCAAGTTTTCTCTTTCCCCGAAAATCTTTATTTCAGATGCAGGCACCACTGTCGTATTGAACTCTGTATGAAATGTTTTACTGGGAAAAGTGGCTTCTTTGGCGTCACAGTCCTCTAGGGGACATGAAGTTCTTAATTTGGCACAGGATGGCTTCAACATCTCGGATCTCTCTCAGTGGGACAAAGTTCTGAATGGGTCTTGCAGATTCTTTTCTTGGAGAAGAAGAGGCCTGAGATAGATTTTCTTTGCATAGACGAATGCACCTCTTTGGAAGTTATTTTTGTGCAGTTTTTAGAGATAGCTTTTTTGTTGTGGAAACTAGAGATCATAATGTAGCAATCACCATGCATTGTGCGTATCAGTGGGCTACTAATTATTTCGTCTCTATTTTACATGGCTTATTTATAAATACACAATTTTTTTTTTGTTGAGGCAGGATCTCACTTTGTCACCTAGGCTGGAGGGCAGTGGCACAATCGTGGCTCACTGCACCTTCAACCTTCTGGACTCAGGCGATGCTTCTACCTCAGCCTCCCGCGAGGCTGGGACTATAGGCACGTGCTACCATGCCTGGCTAACTTTTTTATTTTTGTAGCGATAAGGCCTCGCTATGTTGCCTAGACTGGTCTCGAACTCCTGGGCTCTAGGAATCCTCTTGCCTTGACTTCCCAAAATGCTGGGATTACAGGCATGAGCCACTGTGCCTGGCCACTTTATACAATATTTAATTGACAGTCAAATAATTGGAAATTTGAAGATAACTTGATTTTGATTTTAACTACATTAAGGATAAAACAGCCAAAATGTGGTGTAAGCAATGTTATGGGTATGCTGTCAATAAGAAAAATAATAATATAAATTAATTTCTTATTTTTTAGACAAGTTTGCTGTTAGAAAGAATTCCTACTCCAGTAGAGGGTGCTGATTCTGTTTCTTTAGTAAGCCAGGAATCTCAAAACATGTAAGTATAATTGGTTACAGTCATTTGCTGCTTATTCTGTTTTCTAAAAGAAATATAAAATTGTTAACATGTAATAAAATATTGCAGCAAAAATGTTTTATAGGAAGGTAATGTGTACATATAGGTTCTAGGAAAATTCCAGTTTAGTACTTTAGAGATCATTTGATACTTGTAATCTTTAAAAAAAATCTAGTAATATTTATTATACTTGCTTCATCCTGTGTTTACATTTTGGATTAGGAAACCTGACATATTGTAGTGTTTCCAGAAAATTTGGAGAATTATCAAATACTAGTATTGGAAAGCTTTCTGGGGAGTTTAGTGGAGATAAAATATTTTCAAGTATCAGTGAGGTCCATTTGTATTTAAAATATGATTTTTCAGAATATGGTGAGAGTGCATTTTATTAGGTTTTGGCATTGGAAAACTATTTAAATCAATATTTATATCAGATTTTAATTAAGTTGGCTTCATGTTTCTTTACCATTATCAATAGGATATGGAGTCATATTCATGGGGGAATTTTTTTTTTTTTTAAGACTAAAATCTGGTGACATATGTTCCTGGATCCTCTTCTTATTTTGTAACTGAGTGTTGACATAGTCTAAGAAGATAATAATTAGGGAGAACTTTAAGATTTATTCTTTGTTAAAGAGATGTTGAAGTTGAATTTTGTTTTCAGGTGAGTGTTGTTGAACTTAAAAACAATCAAACAAAAAGCCTTCTGCATTTCCTTAACAGTGTAATGGTTCAACAGATAGTGAATTCTTGAACGTTTGTTTTATATTTTTTTCTAATATAGTTGTCACATACATGACTCAACATTTTTTTTTTTTGTATGGAGAGGGTGATAAAAAACATTTCTGCAACTTATTTGTGAGGCAATTTTTAGATGTTTTCTTTAGTTTGAAATCCTCTACTATGGGTTGTCACATTTTCATTTTTATGCTTTCATTTTCTATTTACTTACTCAATTATTTATTGAACCAACTGCACTACTGAGTTCCAAAGATGCACATGGACCTTAGAAAACATATTGTAGAATACAAATAAATAAATAAATTCAGCATAGCAGTATAGTATTCTAAATGTATATGATATGGGTATGCAGGGTCCATTGGGAGCCAACGGGTGGGGGAAGTCTTCTCAGAAGTCATTGTCAAACTAAGTTATAATGAATATATGGATATTAACTGTGAAAAAGTGGATGAGACTGTTATTCCAGGTGGAAGAAATATATATATGGTCAATAGGCTAGAAGTGAGAGGGGATGTGATTAATGCACTTAATGTATTTTAGTGTCAGTATTGGTTTTAGAGTCTGATGTGAGAATGTGAGCAAACTAATCCGTTTATTTATTTATTTTTTATTATAAAGATGTGGGGTAAAATTCAGGGTTAGGGATACAGACGTTGATTATGCAGGTGCCCTTGTGGATGAGGTGTGCCCCTCCCTCCCCTCGCAGTTTCCCCCAGCTGCCAATCCGACACCCCCTCCTCTGGCAGTTTCCCACTCCTGCCAGTCCCTTTCTTATAGTATGATAATTGTTCAAGGTCCGCTTGTGAGTGAGAACATGTGGTACACTGTTCTTTGTTTCTGTGATGGATCAATGAGTATGACTGACTTTAAATTCATCCAAGTAGCTGCAAAGTCCATATTTTTGTCCTTCTTTATGGCTGCTTAATATGCCATTGTGTATATGCACCACATTTTTTTTTTTAATCCAGTCCAGCTTTGATGGGCAACGTGGTTGGTTCCATGTTTTTACTATCATGAAATATATGAAATATATATATATATATATATCTCGTGAAATATATGAAACATATATGGGTGTATGTATTTTTTTTTTTTTTTTTTTTGAGTTGGAGTCTCACTCAGTCACCCAGACTGGAGTGCAGTGGCCGCTCCCAGCCACTGCAGCCTCAACCTGCTTGGCTCTGGTGATCCTTCTGCCTCAGTCTTCTGAGTACGTAGAGATGAAGTCTCGCCAAGTTGCCCAGGCGGGTCTTGAACCTGTGGGCTCAGGCAATCCACTCACCTCAGCCTCCCAGAGGCGTGGGATTCCAGGCTGAGCCACCGAGCCCGGCTGCATGTATGTTTAGGATGGATATTTTTTGTTGATGGATTGAACCTTTTATCATTATGTAGTTTCCTTTTCCATCTTTTAAAATTTTTGATAGTTTAAAGGTTGTTTTGTCTGATATTAATATTCAACTCTGCCTCCTTTTGTTATCCATTTGCCTGGAAACTCATTTTCCATCCTTTAACTTTGAGTCTATGTGCGTCCCTATCTAATCAGTTTTACTCGACTCCTTCTCTCCTGAGTTCTGAACCAATGAACAGAGATCAAGAGGTCAAACAAATCGAAACACCGAATAACATAGTTTTTCTAATGTTGGTCTCAAGAATTAGACTGGTTTGATTTAGTCACCATCGTCAGTGGACAGACATGTTTCCCTCAAAGGCAAACACTTAGGCCGTCCAACTTAGCCACATGGTAGCTAAGTTCCTACTGATAGCCGGATTCCACAAAGGAAGTGCGCTGCAGGAAAGGCATTGCTTAGCCGAGCAACCGTAGGTTGTCTTCTAAGTCTCTGAGACTTCTTTTTCCTCGGGAAGGGAAGACTACGTGATTCAGTGAGAAGAAATAAGCAGTGTCAGACCAGGAGATGTTCGAGGTCTGACTGTTGAGTCCACAGACTTATCCTAGAAAAAGGGCTACATACCTCACTGCTGTATATCACTCTGGTCGCCTCTGAAGTACTCTTCTTGAGAAGCTATACATCGATGCCAGCACCTAGTCTCCCGTCAACGCAGTCCTGGAACTTTTTCTGGAATGGCCATCAGAACTGTCATTGTATTACCCTTGATGTCCTGAATGTCATCAAAATGTCTTCCTTTCACTATTTCCTTTACCTTTGGGTAGAGAAAAATGTCATTGGGGCCAAATCAGGGGAGTAGGGAGAGTGTTCCAGTACAGTTATTTGTTCACTGGCTAAAGACTCCCTCACAGACAGTGCTGCGTGAGCTGGTGCATTGTCATGATGCAAGAACTCCTTCAGGACCATTTTTGCCCAGAGCTTTCTCATGCCCAGAGTTTCAGTTAAGATTTTTTTCTGTTTCTCTGTTGATGTTTATTTGCTCTGCTATGCTTCTCACAGTCAGCTAATACTTTTGACACAATTTTCAGTGAATTTTTGCAGTGCTTTTGTCAGTTCTGCTTGTTACTGGCCATCCTGACCTCTGTTCATCAGTGACACTTTGTCTCCCCTGAGAAAAACATTTAATTCATTAGTTCAGTGCCATTTTTTTTTCATGGCAGTATCCCCATAAACTTGTACTAACATGATCCTGATTTCGCGTCCATTCTTGTCAGGTTTAACAAGAAATGTAATGTTTGTTGGTTGCTCTAATTCAAGCTCCAACATTCTCATGGTGGCACACAAAAGAATATGCAACAACACTAATGAACGCCACACTTGTACACAAACACAGCTGTGAGACACTGATATACCAAAGACTCCCTCACAGACAGTGCTGTGTGAGCCTTTCTGATTTGTTTGTGCAGTGCTGCCAACATAAGCACACGGAGGAAAATTCGCGAACTTGTCAGACCTTGCGTGCCACATGGAGCCTTGATGCCAGGGGAAAGGAGATTCCCCAACATCTCATATAAATGTATTGTAGAAACAAAAGGTTTTAAAAAGTTTTTGATAAACTAAAGTCAGAACTGTTACTTCTGTCATTAAAGTTAAAATTACCATATAGAAAGAGTTGAGTGTCTTTTCTTCTTTCTCTTTAATTGAAATAGCTGGTATGATATGGGCATTATTTTTTCCTTGATTGTTTGGAAAAACTTGCTATAAAACCATCTGGAACAGTTTACTAGACTAGCCAGCACAAAGCAGTCACCTGGCAACTTTTGGATGAATGAGTGAATGAATTAATGTACACGACTACTCCTAACCCAGGGCTCTAATTTCTTCTTTTTATTTAATCTGATTTTTTATTTTAAAGATGTGGGGCATAATTCAGGGTTAGGTGTGCAAATGCAGGTGCCCTTGTGGATGAGGTGTGCCTCCCCTCCCCCGGCAGATTCTCACTACTGCCAGTGCTGCCCTCTGGCACCCCCACCCCCGCCATTTCCCGCTACTGCCAGTTCTTTTCTTACAGTATGATGATAATTGTTCAAGGTCCGCTATGAGTGAGAACATGTGTTACTCGGTGCTTTGTTTCTGTGATAGATCACTCAGTATTATAGACTGTTAAGTCCACCCAGGTTGCTGTGAAGTTCATAATTTTGTCCTGCTTTATGGTTGTGTGATATTCCGTCATGTATATGTACCACATTTTTTATCCAGTCCCTTTTCAATGGGCAACACGGTTGGTTCCATGTTTTTGCTGCTGTGAATAATGCTACAATAAACATTTGTGTGCAGGTGTCTTTTTCTTAGAGTGATTTGAGTTACTCTGGGTATATTCCCAGAAGGGGGATTGCTGGGTCATGTGGAAGACCAATTTTTAGACCTTTTAGTAATCACCACACCATTTTTCTCAGAGTATGAGCTTACATTCCCACCAACAGTGTAGAACTTTTCCCTTTTCGCCGCATCCTCTCCGGTATCTGTTGTTTTTTGAGCTATTGATGATGGCCATCCTGACTGGGGTTAGGTGGTATCTCTCTGTGGCTTGGATTTGCATTTCTTTGATTACTAGTGAGGCTGAGAGCATTTGTTCGTGTATCTGTTGGCTGCTCACATGTCTTCTTTCAAGATGGAAGACTCTAATTTCTAAACAGCACTCATAGTAAGATATGATTAGACTGATATGATCAAAGAAAAACTAAGAGTAATCTGTTAAAATTAATTGAGCATTTTTGTGCCTCTGACAAAACAGTGTTCAGCATTTTGATCTTGTATTTTCTTGTAACTTAGTTTAGGGGTCCCCCGTTTGTCCTTCTATTTATAGGTACTTACAATACTATAAAAAAGATAGAAACTTTTATATAGTTATCATAGGGGATTGATGTCCTTTAAATTTAGACATTGAGTCAAAAGCCAGATGAAGTTACAACAAGACCACAAAGCGACCGTAAGTTATGTGAGCCCATCATCAGGGTCCTCGTAGAGAAGAATGTAATCACAGAGGAAGACATAAGACAGAAGGCCCACCCCAGCCGAAGACCTTATTAAGGGGCCTTGGGTCAGCCTGGAACGTGAAGCAACAGAAAGATTCTTGGGTCTGCCAAACTTCCCTTATGATCCCAAAGTAACCAGACACTAGAAAATTACCGCAAGGGTCTCTAATTCACCGTAATGTCCAGACATTCAAATAATGGCATTCTTCAAGCTGCCAAGGCAGTGTGAGTCTTGTCATTGCCTCTCCCCCAAAGAAGCAGTGATCCTCCTTCAGCTTTGAAAACCTGTTGTCGTTATTATTTTTTCCCCTGTCTCCCCGCCTTGACCGATCTATTGCATTGGTTTTCGTAGTCTAGGCTTTGGTCTGGTGCATGTTCTCTCTCCTTCTTCCCTCCCGTTTTCCCTCCCTCCCTGCCTTGACAGGAGAGGAAGGTAAGGGAGAGGGGATGGAGAACGGAGCAGTCTGCAGGAGCCATCCTCTTCCTGCGTCTTGGTATGTCACGCTTCCATTATTAAGCTGTTCTAAGTATTTCTTGAAGTTTCTATTTTTCGTTAGTTCAATTCATAAAATATTCGGGATGTGGTTTTAGTTTCCAGACATAGTTTCTTGAGAAAATGTTCTGTTGTTGACGTGTATATTCCTTTTGGAGAACTTGGATTGTGTGCTATGTGTTTTCTGAGGGTGGTTGGATTCACTTTGTGATTTAGTTCAGGGTCAGTCCGTTGGGGAAAAGACCCATTTGCTCGCTGGGGGTCCCGGCCTTCCTTTTTCTCGATCTCCTTCATCAGTGTGCGATTTCTGTCCTCAGGGTTGCACAGTGGCTGGCTCCCCTCGATTCATGACTCCTTACCAAGAGGAAAGTCATAAAGCCAAGTGCTTTCTTTTCATGATGGCTTGTTTTCTATTTAGGAGCGGAACCTCTTCTCGTTCGATTATTTATTTATGTATGTATTTTTGTCGTAAGTCCACCTCTGGCTGGATGGGTGTTGGTGAAAAGGGGTTGGGTCAGTCAATCATTATTACCAGTTACACGTAATTTCCTTTCTCCCTAATTCCTTTTACTTTCTATCATTCTGAGTAGCGAATTTTATATTTTTGTCCAATCTTTAAATTTTTTTATTAGGTGGCATCAGATTTTTAAAAATATTTTTGCAGTACTGATATGTATGGGCTTATTTTTCTTATTTTGTGTTTTTTAAATTTATGTTCTGGTTTCTTTGCTTTTTTCCTCCTTTATTTCCTTATGTTAGGGGATAAATTTTCTTTATTTCTATTTTTGCCTTCCTTTCTGGTTTTGGACTTAGAAGTTGTATTTTTTATTTCTTTTTGGTTATTCCTAAGATGTCTTTTAAAAAAGAAAATAAAAGGGAATTTGTTATTTGCATCAGATTTTGAAATGCAACATGAGTTTTAGCATACTTTAGTCATTTGTCAGTCAGCTTATTTATTTCTTCACAAGGTCAAGTGTTAATTTGTTGACATTCTGATGCCCTTACTTTTTTTTTTCTTGGATGAATTACACTTATATTTTTCCAAACATAATTAGTTTCTCTTTGTTTTTTAAGATTTGAAGGTAGTAAATTTTCCTTATCTTTTTATCGAAAATTTCTGTTCTCTCTTCTGACCACAGGAATACACATACACATTCTTATTCTTAAATAGCAGTTTATCTGGGTATAAATGTTTAGGTAGACAATTCACACCATTAGTGTTTGAAGCTATTACTTCATTATTTTCTGTAATAGATGGTAAGTGATAAATCTGTTGTGGGTATAATCACATTTCTTATATAGATCATATCTTTTCTCTGATAGCCTTTAAACTTTTTGGTTTTTGATGTTTGCTCTTTCTGTATGATTTCTTGTTTGGTACTTTGAGTGATCTTTTAATCTATAGACTGAAATGGCATCTTTCCTCAATTCTAGAAAATTCTCAGTATTTTAAAATTTTTAATTGACAAATAATAATTGTGTATATTTATGGAGTATAATGGTTTTCACATACTCCTCTCATTTTATTCTCTTGGAGCGCTTATGAGTTTTTCCTCTAGTGAATTGTTGGCCTCATTATAGAAGTGTTCTGAGAAGAAAAAAGTCATTCCCCAATTATGAAACTAGAGAAAGATATAACATGATCGTGCTTTTGAAAGTCAGAAGATAGATGATTTATAATGAAAAGAAAGGACAGAAATAATAGAGAGCGGAGGCTTAGGGAATCCAAAGGTTTCACAGCAGAATTATAATAGGAAAATAGAATGAAATTAAGGCATTGATGAGAGTACCTAGGTGTAATAAGCTGCTGACATATGCAGGTGTTTATTCAGGAAGAAAAATTAATGGCATAAAAGATCTAAGAATAAAATAATTTACTACCAAAGAAACAAGACTTTTTATCTCATTTATAAACATTTATTTATATTTTTGCAGCCAATCTGCACTATATAAATTTAATTGTCAACAGTATTGAGTTTTTTTTTTCATTTCAATTTTTAGTATACTAAAGAAAGTTCTACCTTTTCTTTTACCTGTTTTAGTATGGCTTGGGAAGAGAATTTGTTAGATGATTTACTACATTTTGCTGCCACCCCCAAAGGATTATTGCTTCTTCAAAGAACAGGTGCTATCAATGAATGTGTGACGTTTATGTTCAACCAATATGCAAAAAAATTACAGGTATGAATTGCCATCTGCCACAGGCAAAAGGAATTTTTTTTTGTTCTAAAAGCCATTAAGAACATCACTCTATTTTCTGTGCATGAAGAAGTTATTAAGTCTAAATAAAAGAAAAAAAACCACATAGCATTGTAATATTTAACTTGATTTTTTTTTTAAGGAAAAGGTTAGTTGATCTTATGTCTCTTGCTGTCTTTACAGAATTGCAAGAAACCAGATGGAATTGAAAAATTCAGTTAGTCACTCAGGTGTTTTATAAATAAATGTGATATCAAATATCTGGATATACTAGTGGAACTTCTAGAGAAGGAATCCTACTGGGTCTAAATGTATCTGTCAATGAAGGTTTAGGCCTCATGCTTTAAGAGGAAAAAAATATTTGTAGAGGAATTCTATTTCTACTATTAAATAAAATTTGCAATGTAATTTAGCCTTTCCTCAAAGGCCACTGTGTTGGATTCAGATTTATTTTTCTGTCCTAATAAATACCTCTAGATTTTTGGACATTTTAGGATCTTAGATATGTTTTTAAAAATGTTTTCCTTTGTTTTTGCTGTTCTTATCATCTTGAAGAAATAGTTGGCCTTCTAATCTTTTTTAAAAAGCCTGGTAACTCTGCACATAACATGAATGACGCATGACCATGCTGTGCCTTCTTGCTTCTCACTGCTGCTCCTCGTTGGTGTTGTTAGGTCAGCAGGCAGAAAACATCGGGCTATGGAGTTTTGGTTACACAAGTGGCGTCAACAGCAGTAGGAGCCACAGCCCTGCGAGATTCTGGTAAGTTTTTTTTCCAGAGTTAGAATTGCTTTAAATAAAGCGAGCAAACCAACGAAACACTTAACTGGCAAGGTCATGTATCAGGATTACTCTGAAGTTCTCTTTCCCAAGTCAGACCTGATGCAAAAGAAGAGACTGCATGTTCTTGCTTGGAAGTGGGAGCTAAGCCATGGATCTGCAAAGGCATGTGGAATGGGTCAGTGGATGATGGAGACTTGCGGGGGGGGAGGGGGGGCGGTGCATGCGGGATGTCAGTTGCCTCTTGGGTGCAGTGCATGGAGAGGGTGACTGGCACACTGAAAGCCCAGACCTCTTCGTACCTATACAAATGCTTCTGTTTAACCGAAACCGTCAGGAAACTTTTTTTTTCTCCAGATGTGCACGGTTATTGAACTGGTCTCAAGTCATTGTACATGGTCAGGAAACTTTTTATGCGTAGGGACTGTTGGGGGGGGCGACTGTTTTAGGCTTTGTGGGTCATACAGTCGCTGTTGATAATATTCACCTCTGCTGCTGTGGTGCACAGGCAGCTCTAGATGTCATGCCCAGCAATGAGTGGGGGGCTTTGCTCCAGTAAAACTTTATTTACAAAAACAGGCAGCAGACTGGATTCGCCTAAGGGCTATAGTTTGATGGTCCCCATGTCCATCTCTTTTAATCTATAGGTAGCACCACTTTGCTGCCCATTTTTACTTATTTTAAATGATATTGCACTTTGTATGCACTCAGATTGTCTTCTAGACTCTCCCATATTCTGGATTTGTCTGATTGTTCCCTCATGATTAGAGTCTGTTTATTTTTATTTTTAAATTTTTATTGTGTATAAAAATAAAAGTTTATATGTAAAGACTTTTTTAATAAAAGAAGGTTACAGAGTTTCCTTTTTTCTTTCTTCTTCCATGAAATTCCAGTAAGATTTTTTTTGTGTTTATGGTATGAAATATGTACACCCTTGTTCTTCTTCCTCAGAACAATGGCAAATAATGAACTAAACAGAGATGTACTTCATACTTTAAGAATCCTTCTCTTTTCTAAATTAGAAGTATATTATCCTCTCTCAGTATAATCCTGTCTGATAGGATTACTTAATGCTCATTTCAGTGGCTTATATATATGCGTCAAAATTTGCACTAGTAAATATTTATCTCACATATATACCATTTTCTTATTCCCTTTTTTCCTTTTTCCTTCTTGAGAGCATTTTTCTCACCACTTAGCTTTCATGCTATCTTTGAAGTTGGCAGTCAGTAATGTATTCTTCACTATCAATTGGATTTGTAAGAAGTTGAAACACTGGGAATTTAATATGTCATATGTTAAGATTATCTGAGATCTGAACAAGATATAATCCCTAATAGACATGCCATGATAATATTTTTTAAGGCTTAGAATTGAATTATAACGTCAGTGATCATTGCTGATTCCTTAAATGAAAACATTTTCCTACACTGTGTTTTAAATTTATTTTTTGGCTGAACTTGAATTTGGACAACTGTATTATGAGATACGTTTCTTTGGTAAAAAATTGTTCCAAAATGGACCAGTAATTTTTTTCCTACTTAGGGTAAAGTCCACATAGTATGTTTTTCAGGGCACATGAATTGAAGCATTTGGAGACTAGAATTAATTTCAGACGATATCCTTGGCCAAGTCATTACGCTTCTGCATCTCATAGCATCAATCCTTTCATGAGAGGGTGAAATGCAGTTTTTCACAGGCCAGGAGCAGGAAGACTCCTGCTGCTTGAGCTCCCTTGACACCTCAGAAATACCGTGTTAGGAACTTTACATACATCATCCTATCCATACTTCATGTGTGGTCCTGGAACGTAGCATAACTCTTTTGGTTTTCAAATGGGATAACTGGAACTCTAAGAAGTCAAGAGAGTTTTCCAAGGACGTACAACTAATAAACTGGCAGATTTCCAATTTGAACTTTGATATTCTTGATTTAGAGCCCATTTTTTTTTCTGTTATATGAAGGCCCTTTCTGCTCTAATATTTTCTTCATGAACTTACATATTTCATGATTAGATGTTGTGTTTTTATGCTTTTCTGTATGCTTTGATTTTTCATAGAAGAATTCAATGATCAGGTTTAATATTCATTTTTATTTAGTCATATAATGTCTGACTCAAGAGAACTTAAAAACTATTTTGAGGTAAAAATGTGTGAAGTGCAGAATTGTTCTAAGCTTACGGAATTTGAAAGACAGTAGTAGTTATATTGGAATAAAGGAACGTATCTATTCTCTTTGGATGCTGTGTCTGCCTCCTGATACCTCCTTCTCTCCTCCTCCAACCTCCTAAACACACAGCCTTTCAGGCTTCTTATACTGTTGGCTTGTTTGCCCAGCAAAGTGTAAACCACATCATGTTTCGGAAAAACGCGCTCAGAGACGTTATTGGCCAAAAGATCAAAGCTGGGACTTAAAATTCAGCAGTCCAGCCGGGCTCGGTGGCTCAGCCTGTAATCCCGCGCCTTTGGGAGGCTGAGGTGAGTGGATTGCCTGAGCCCGCGGGTTCGAGACCCGCCTGGGCAGCGAGACCTCATCTCTACAATAAATCAAAAAATCAGCCGGGTGTGGTAGTGCGCACCTGTAATTCCGGCTACTTGGAAGGCTGAGGCGGAAGGATCACCAGAGCCCAGCAGGTCGAGGCTGCGGTGGCCGGGAGCGGCCACTGCACTCCCAGTCTGGGCGACAGAGTGAGACTCCAACTCAAAAAAAAAAAAAAAAAAAGTAAAAAAAAAAAATTCAGCAGTCCTCCAGGGGAATAATCTCTCGGAACTTAGTCGTTAGAGTCTTATGATAATTAGGAATCATAAAAGTATATCAACAATAGGAGGTATCTTTTTCTACAAAGAGTCAAGATTATTTCTTTTGTAAGATGCAAGTATGTCAGAGTAGACCAGTTTGGTCAAAGGGATGCTCAGACCTTTCCTTCATAATCAAAATAAATATTATGCTATAATGACATAAAGGAGTAATTTTTCTCAGGGTTTATTACTGGACTTCTGAGTGAATTGTGGTCCAGCCTGGAGTATGGAAGAGATGATGTTAGAGTAACCCATCCCAGATCAACTCCCGTGGATCCCATTGACCGAAGCTGTCAAAAGGTAAGAAGTGATTTGGTTTAACCCATTATATATAAGTTTGAAATGTATCTCACAGAAAAAAATGTATCTGACTTCATCCAGGTTTTATCTGTGGTCAATAGAAAGACTGTAAGTTTAACTTTCTCCCTTTTTTATTTCCAAACGTTTTTTATTTTCAGAACAGATTTAGTGAACAATAGAAATACCAGTGTTCTTTGGGAATGCTATTTTGCAAGGATCTTTTTCCTTGTTTTCATTTTTTAAAGGGGCTACACATGCATGTTTGTTACATGTACATTTGTGTAGTGGTGGGAATTTGGTCTCAGGCAGCCTGTTCCCCAGATAGTGAATGTTGTGCATCACAGATACTTTCTGAACCCTGACCCCTCTTTCCGCCTTCTCCCTAACTGGTGTCCCCAGTGTCTGTTATGTCCGTGTTTGTGACCATTTAGCTCTCACACGTAAGTGAGAACATGTGGCGTTTGGTTTTCTGTTTCTGAGTCAGTCTAGTTGGGATGATGCTCTCCAACGCCCTCGATACTGCTGCAGAGGACATGGTTTCATTCTTTTTTATGGCTGCGCACATAGTATTAGGTTATTTTTATTAGAGTTTTCCTCCCTTCATAAAGAGTAATTATGTACCAGGCATAAACCAAAAAACAAACAAGTCACGGAAACCAACAAAAGCCTACCAACTAAAACAAAAATCCAGGAAACTTCTCACCCTTTCGTTGAAGTCCAATAGAAAAGAGTCAAGAATGTTTGAAGGAAGTGTGGGCAGGGAGAAGATGCAGTCCTTTGGAGTGCTGGGACGCTTGAAAGGCTGAGATGGAAGAATCGCTGGAGCCCAGCAGGTCGACAGTGGGGTGGCCATGAGCATGCTGCTGCCCTCCAGCCAGGGTGACAGTGAGACTCTGACTCAAAAAAAAAAAAAGGCAGAATTCTACTCACCCAGTGCTCACCTTCTGCTGTGCAGCCCAGTTCCTATCAGGTCACTGACCAGTACCGGTCCATGGCCCCGGGGGTTGGGGACCCCGGTGTAATGGCCATTGGAGACTCAGAAGGGAGTTGGGGGATGGGATGGAGGGTCAAAAAATCACCTGTATATGGGTTCAGTGTACTGGTGAGTACGCTTAGAGCCCAGACAAAAAGTATTTGTACCCTCCAAAGCTCTTGAAATAAAAAAGAAAATTACTAGACAAATGAAGAAAAAGGGAAATATGACTTATACTCAAGAAAAAGGCAGCTAATAGAGATTGTAAAATGAAGAAGTTAGTATATTAAAGCAGTCCTTATAAATAGAATATAGAGGAATATATGCTTATAATGAATGAACAAATTAGGCATCACAACAGAGACACAGATACTATATAAAACAATCAGATAGAAGTTCCAGAATTAAAAAAAAAACTCGTATGGAATAAAAATTTCTAGATGGGCTTAGCAGGAGATTTAAACACAATAGAAGAAATGGTGAACTTGAAACAGGTCAGTAGAAATGATAGACTTTGAAGAGCAGAGAGTGGAAAAAAAAGGAAAAACTTCAGTGATCTGTGAGACCACATCAAAAGGTATTTAATTGGAATACCAGAAATACTTAAGAGAGAATGAAGAAGAGAAATATTTGACTACATAATAGCCAGAAATCCCCACATTTATTGAAAGATAAAAGTTTATGGATGAGAAATATAGTGAATCTCAAGGAGAATTAGGAAAATGATTAAAATAGAAAGGAAGCCACTTAAGGATTATCAGAGCCAAACTATCAAAAAAACAAAGATAAAGAGGAAATCTTGATAGAAGCCCTAGAAAAATCACACATTGTATACAGGGATTAGGAGAAAAATTTGCTGATATCTCTTTAGAGACAGTGGAAGCCAGAAGATAATAGAACATCTTTAGTGTGCTGAAAGGAAAAAATAAAAAAATAAAAATAGTCAACCTAGACATCTACATCCAGCAAAAGTATACTTCAATAATGAACGTAAAAAGATAAATTTTAAAATAAAAGTGAAGAAAATATTTGTTAGCAGACCTGTATTTTAAATAATGCTAAAGGAGGGTCTTCCTACCAGATGGATAACTGACAATAGACATAGGGCTATTGTCTCCCATATTGGGAATATGGGAAGAGGGAACTGAAAATAGATGAGTGAATATAAAAGTCTACTTTTAAAAAATTTGAACTTGTTTTAAATGCATATAACTCTTTAAAACAAAATGATGACATATACTGAGATGTATATTGTACTTAGAAATTATAAATATTACTATATGATATATACATATACATATAGTATATGTTATGCTATAAAGGACAGTGGAATTGTATAAGGGTATATGATTACAAGTCTCTTACATTTTATATAAAGTGGTACAATATTTTTAATCCCTAGGAAATATTTCTAATTCAGATTTAAGGTTTCACAGATTTTATTTAACTTCTTGCCTTAGCATTGGAAATGTCAGTATAAACTAAGGCATTTTTTCTTTAAAAAATATTGTATAGCCTCCTAATCTATATACTGAATAGAAATAGAAATGATAACTCATAGTATTAAACAGCCCTAGTGCCCAACTTTTAGTCTCTAAATGTTATTCCCTAAGGATTCTTTTTTCCTTTGAGGTCTACTTTATTTTGTCTTCTCAGTGGGAAAACAATTTTATAATTTCAATATACAATGAGGTACATTAAACGAATTACTTCCATTCCAGTGCCCTCCCCTATCCTCCCTCTTCCCTATTCCCAATATGGTAGACAATAACTTTGTGTAGCTATGTAAATTTATATTACTTAAGTTAAAAATTCAGTTCCTCAATTATATTAGTCATGTCATAAATGCTTAATAATACATGTAGCGAGTGACTACCATACTGTACATTTCAGATTATGTAATATTTCCGTAATCACTGAAAGTTCTATTTGATAGTACTTCCTTTGAGTATCACTAAAAAATAGTGCAAGGAACTAATGATTACATTTTTAAAATTCTAAAAAAAAAACAAAGTAAGGAGGGAAGAACAAAGGAACAGAAATATATGAGGAAGAAAGGCAAACACATAAGAAAATGGTAGCTCTAAATGAATCCATATCAGTAATTGTACTAAATGCAAATAAACTCAAAATTTTAATTAAAATACAGAGATTTTCACAGTGAATAAAAAAAGGAAGACTCAACTATGTATGCTGTCTTGAGAAATTCACTTTATTTATATTTTCTGTGGTCAAGGAGCAAGAAAATAAATATGTACTGATTCACTTTAATTGCAAATGGCTTAACATCACTTGATTAAATTGCAGAATTTATAATTATCTCTACTGAACAATAATTAGAGATAAAGTGAAATTGCATTTTAGATGGCAGACAAATGGAGTTAACCAGTGTTAAAGGTATTGATAATATATGTTTTAATAACTTAGCATGTGGAGCTATGATAATGTATAATAGTGTCTGACAAAATGCTTGGTACATATGTACTCAATAAATGGTAGAAAGTATTATCAGCAACAGTAAAAACTGTTATTTTTAATTAGTCATGATATGTAGTATGGAATATGAAAGCCAAAGCTATTAAGTAATAATATTTTAAAAATTTGGTTATGTTCAGATGATGATAGGGAAAAAAATTTATCTGGAAACTTGTTGATTAAAATAACCAAGAATTTATCCTGCCTTTCCTATATGAACTCTATCACTGGCTAACCTAATAATAGGTGAAGGAAGTATCTCTGATTTTTAAGTTATTCTAACTAATAAAATTTTTAAATGATAGAACTAGAATATCATCTGCAATCCTCAGTAATTAATAGATCTAGGGATTGAGTCACTTTAACATCATCAAAAGAGAAATGACCCAAACATTAATGTGCCCTCTAATATAGAAGACCACCTCTAGTTTTGCTAAGGGATCTAGCCTGATCAAGCCTTTAAATTCAGCTTCCAATTTACAGAGAATGGCAGGACAGGCTGAAATGTTCCTTGATTGTGTATTCCCTGAAATCCAGACTGATGGAAACTTTACAGGTCAAATGGCCTGAGTCTGTCAACAGACAAATTGTAAAGAAAAGAAAGAAAGAAAGAAAGAGGATGGGGACCTGTAGATTAAAAGAGACTTTAAGTGACATTTCAAGTTTTGAAGATGGGAGAGATAAAAGTATAATGTCTAGGGATGTACACCTGATAAATAAAGACACGAAGAAACTCAAGAAAGTGATTATTATGAAGGTCAGGATAGTGCCTGCTGTGGAGAGAGGGCAGAGAGAGGAGTTGTGGCAGGCCCATTGAAGGCTCTCGGGCAGCTGGCGAAGTTCTAGAAGAAATTTGCTGTAGAGATGCAATTAAGTTGGGTGGGAAAAAGATACACAGAGAAACAATATACATCAGGAGACTGGCGTGGCCAATTTAGTGTCACAGACAAAGAAATACTGTCAGATTTAGAGAAGCATTTCTTCATGGTGATAGAGTCAGCACACCAGGAAGATATCATCATAAATCAGTCAGATCCTAATAACAAAGATTCAAGACAAATGAAGCATTCACGTAGAATTTAAGAAAGGAATAGATACATCTACAGTGAGTTGAAGATTTTTCCTTTTTAGCAATTGGTAGAACAGATTGAGATATCTGTTCAGTTACATGATATGAATATCCCTACTAATAACTTGGTCTAGTGGATGTTTATAGAATATTATACTCAATGAAAGCAGAATACCCTTTTTTTCTAAAAGCACATGACATGTGCACAAAAAGAGAGTGCATATTGGACCACATGCAAGTCTGAATTCATCTAAGATGGTTTGAATACTATGAAGTATGTTTTATAGTCACAGTGAAATGAATAAAAAACGAAGATCTGGAAACTAGAAAAACAGATATTTGGAAATTAAGCAGCACACTTCTAGATAACATGTAGCTCAAAGTAGTCACAAGGGAAATTAGAAAATATTTCAAACTGAATGGAAAGAAAAATACAGTATATCAAAATGTATGGATATAGCTGAAGTAGTGCTGAGAGGGATAATTTTAACCTTAGTATTTATATTAGAAACTAAGAAAAATCTAAAATTAATGTCTAAAGTTTCCACTCAAAGGGACTAGGAAAAAAAGTACATGCAAAGCAAATTCAAGAAAGGAAATAAAAATTAGAGCAGAAATCACTGAATGAGAAACTAGAAAATAGTAACAAACCCAAAAGTTGGTTCTTTGAGATGGTTTTTATTTATTTAATTTTTTTAACTTAAAAATTTTTATTTTATTTATTTATTTTTAACTGTTTATTCATTCATTACTAATTATTGACTTTAGTCAATTATTCATCCCCCTCATTCTTTTATCTTCTCTCTCTTCCTTTTTTACTTTTACTCTTTCTCCTTTAATTTTTTTTATCTTAGAGATGTGGGGTACAATTCAGGGTTAGGTGTGCAAATGTTCATTATGCAGGTGCCCTTGTGGATGAGGTGTGCCTCCCCTCCCCGGCAGATTCTCACTACTGCCAGTCCTGCCCTCTGGCACCCTCACCCCCACCATTTCCCCCTACTGCCAGTTCTTTTCTTATAGTATTACAGTAGTTGTTCAAGGTCTGCTTATGAGGGAGAACATGTGATACTCAGTTCTTTGGTTCTGTGATACATCACTCAATATGTTCATCCAGGTTGCTGTGACATTCACAATTTTGTTCTTCTTCATGGCTGTATAATATTCTATCACATTTTAAAAATTCAGTCCCATTACCAAGTGGGCAAAAGATATGAATAGACACTTCTCAAAAGAAGACACACGAGCAGCCAACAGATACATGACAAAAATGCTCAGCCTTACTAGACATCAAAGAAATGCAAATTAAAGCCACACTGAGATACCACCTAACTCCAGTCAAGATGACCATCATCAGTAACTCAAAAAAACAACAGATGCTGGAGAGGATGCGGGGAAAAGGAAACACTTCTACACTGTTGGTGTATGTGTAATCTCATACGACATCTGTGGAAAACAGTGTAGAGATTCCTAAAAGATCTAAAAATCAACCTTCCATAGAACCTGCAGTTCCCTTACTGGGAATATTCTCTGAAGAACTCAAATCACTCTATAAAAAAGATACCTGTACATGTATGTTTATCACAGCATTATTCACAGAAGCAAAAACAATGAACCAACTGTGCTGCCCATCAGACATTTTTTTACTTTAAAGATGTGGGGTACAATTTCTGTTTAGGTATACAAATGTTCATTAGGTACCCTTGTGGATGAGGTGTGCCCCCCCGGCATATTCCCACCACTGCCAATCCCTTTCTTAAAGTATTATGACAGTTGTTGAAGGTACGCTTATGAGTGAGAACATGCGGTACTCTGTTCTTTGTTTCTGTGTTAGATCACTGAGTATGATCGACTCTAAATCCATCCAAGTTGCTGCAAAGTCCATATGTTTGTCCTTCTTGATGGTTGCATAATATTTCATTGTGCATGTGTACCACATTTTTTTTATCCAGTGCAACTTCAGTGGGCAGTATGGTTGGTTCCACATTTATGCGATTGTGAAGAGAGCTGCAACAAACATGCGTGTGCAAATATCTTTTTTGTAGAATGATTTGAGTTCCTCTAGGTATATTCCCAATAGGGGGATTGCTGGGTCATAGGGAAGGTTAATTTCTAGTTCTTTTAGAAATTGCCACACTGTTTTCCATAGAGATTGAACTAGTTTGGATTTCCACCAACAGTGTAGAAGTAATCTGGGTGGGTGCAGTGACTCACACCTGTAATCCCAGCGCTTTGGGAGGCTGAGGCAGGAAATTACTTGAGTCCAGGAGTTCAAGACAGCCTAGGCAACATAGTGTGACCTCATTTCTACAAAACATTAAAAAAAAATTAGCCAGGCATGGTGGCGTGCTCCTATAATCCTAGCTATTCGGGAGGCTGAGGTGGAAGGATTGCTTTAACCCAGGAATTGCAGGCTGCAGTGAGCTATGATTATGCTACTACACTTCAGCCTGGGTGACAGTGACCCCATCTCAAACAATTAAATAAGATAAACTAAAATAGGTGAACTCACTAGATTGGCCAAGAAAATAAGAGAAGTACCCAAAATTACCAATTTCAGAAATGATAGAGGCTGTGGCTAAATATCCCACAGATATTAAAGGGTAATACATGAATATAATGGTCCACTTTAGACCACTAGTTCAACAACTAAGATAAAGTTGGCAAATTCCTTTAAAAACGGGCTTTCCAAAACATAAGAAAGCAAAAAGAAAAACTGAATATCTGTGCATCTGTTAAAGAAATTCAATTTGTTATCAAGAACCTTCTTACATAAAACCAATTATGTGAGAAGAACACCAATCTCACACAAGCTTTTTCAGAAAACAGAAATAGAGGAAGCACTTTCTAATTTATGAGGCCAACATAATACTGATTCAGAAATGAGGCAAAAATGTTACCAAAAAAAAAAAAAAAACAAAGAAGCAAATCACAGATGAAAATTATGGATCAATCTCTTGTGAATATAGATTAAAAAAATTTCATAAGATATTGTGCTAGCAAATAGAATTGACAAATATAGAAAGAATTATTTATTATGATCATGTGGGATTTATTCTAGGAATGCAGGGTGGTTTAATATTCTAATATGAAAATGCAATTTATCATATTAACAAAATAAAGAGGAAACACTTAAGATGACTTCAGTAGACATGGAAACAGCATTTGACAAAATTTCATACCCATTTATGATAAAAACTCAACAGATTTAACCCTTAATCTGCTAAATGCTATCTTTGAAAAATATATGGCTTCTATCATATTTAATGGCAAAATATTGAATCGAAATTTGGTTCACTCTTACCACATTTACTTAGCATTATATTGTGTCTTAGTGCAGTAAGGCAAGAAAAAAATAGAAGGCATACAGATTGGCAAGAAAGATGTAAGACTGCCTGTTTGAAGATGGCCTGATTGGCACATCCGAAAACAAGCAAAACGCCCCCCTGCCTCTCGAAAGGTCTTCCTGAATCTGAGTGCCTGTCTGGTGTCTTCTAGGAGAGGCTTTAGGGTCAGTCAGACATGGATTCAGATGCCAGCTTTTCCCGAGGTTGACTTCTGGTTTACAGGTGTACATGTTAAGGATTAACGTAGATAATGTGCACAAAAACTGGTACTATGTGCTTGGCCAAAAGCAAGGGCTAATATAATGACAGTAAGTAGAGTGTTACCACCATCCAGCCTGCCTTCTCCCCTTCTTGTCCATGCGACTTTAAAGAATACTTTATACACACTGCTGTCACTTGACTTCCCTGTACTCCTCAGACGTGTGTCCTCTTGAAACAACCTTTTTGAGTCACTTTCCAATTACTCTGTTAGACATATTTTTAATAAACCCCGTTCTAATAGGTATAACTGTTATTTGTCATTCTGAAAACTTCTTTTTTTTTGAGTTGGAGTCTCACTCCGTCGCCCAGACTGGAGTTCAGTGGCCGCTCCCAGCTACCGCAGCCTCGACCTGCTGGGCTCCGGCGATCCTTCCGCCTCAGCCTTCCGAGTAGCTGGAATTACAGGCCGGCTCATTTTGATTGATTGTAGAGATGAGGTCTCGCCGCCCAGGCGGGTCTCGAACCCGCGGGCTCAGGCAATCCACTCACCTCAGCCTCCCAAAGGCGCGGGATTACAGGCTGAGCCACCGAGCCCGGCTCTGAAAACTTATGATCTGTCCTTCTCATTGCTGTCTACCCTCAAACCTACCTTTCTAAAATATAAAACCTGATTCCCGCTACTTTTTGAAGACGTCGTGTGGCCCTTTCTTCCCTGGAGCACACAGGCGGAACTCGCTCACGCAGCACGTCTCCGCCCGCCTGCCTGGCACTTCTCCAGCCTCACTTCGCAGGCTTACCTGCTTTGCTGTGTGGTCGTCGGACTGGTACCCACCTGTTCCTCCATAGTGCAGTATCATCAGGGCATTCAGGGGACCGTTTTCAATGATTTAACGGCGCGTTTGTCCGGCACCGCACTGTGTCTTTGAGGGCAGAGACCCTTCCTTTCATCATTTTAGTTTTGGTAGCATCTGGCACAGATACTGATAAGCAGCTGGCATGAAAATGTTTTGAGTGAATAAATCAGTTAATAGATCATCATTATCAACCAGAAAGATTTTTAATTCATAAGAGAAGTTCTTGACTTGAGGAATTAAATTTATACTTTAGTCTTAAAATATATCAAACATTTGGCTTTTCTTTAGTTTCCTTATCATTATTGCACAAAACCTCATTCTTCTCTTCCAAACATTGATGATGCAGGTTTATGTTTTGTGCCACCTCATATTTTAGGGTAATTTGCTATTAGCAACATCTTGCAGTGTATTTTTGTGGGAAACAAGGATTGCATTATAAAAAATTTTTGTTCCAGAGATGCTTAACACATTGCAATTTTGCAGTAGGCTAACATCTTTAGAAAATGTCCAGTGTGTGAGAAATAGATTTGTTTCTTCTAGAAACAAGCTACTAAGATCTTAAGTCTCTTTAAAATTCTGTTCAGGTTGTTTTAGTTCAGATGCAGTTATTGAATTGCTTTTACCTAAAGTTCTGCTTAACTTGTTTAGAGTAGCGTATCAGACATTGCTAAGGTTATAGTGGTCCAAATCATTTCACATCTTAGGTAGAGGGAGGGTCCATAAACACCAATTGAATACTTCATGTATATATAATACAAAAATCCTCAACATATTTTCGATATATTTGATTTATAAAGATCACATATCTTTTTCTATCAAAGTGAACTTTTTAAAAGCTTTTTTGTAGTCTGGCATGTTCATAATAAATGGGAAAGATTCTTTAAATATAAAATAAAGGATTTATTTTTGGTAATATCTAAGTATTGCTGGACATTATCAAATGTTTGCATAATCAAATTATAAAGCATTTTTTAGGTTTATCTCTATATTTTCAGGACAAACTAAATTGGATTAAAAATAAGACTATAATGAAATCTGTTCATCTTTCTAGTTAATACCTAGTGATTAGTGAATTTGTTTATACCATGGTTTTTTGGGTGGCCATGAATCCTCTAGTTTCCCAGCAATTTAAAAAAAAAAATTTAATTGATAGACATATTCCTCAAGCATCTTTTCCTGGATAACTTTTTTTCCTTCTTCTCTATAGTGCATACTTCCCTTTAAATAGACATTCATTAAATGGCCACTAATTTGTTATATTTATTTAATTATTCTTTATTAGAACTTTTTTGCTATCCAAATAGGTAATTGCTTTAAGTCATGGATGATTTTCTTCTTGAATTGATTAGGCCTTCTTTCTTCAAGTTATGGAATATTTTATTACAGAAAAAAAATAGATGCTTTAAAAAAACTTGATGTGAATTCATTTCTTATCCAGAAATGACATTTGTTAAAAACCACTGTGTGTTAGATATATTAAAAGGTAGTCTTGTGGCCTGAGGGCAAGAATGTCAGAATTTATTATCTATGTAGCTACTTGTTATTTGTTAGGTAACACTGGATTTGGTATAATTAGGGGAGGAGATACAAAATGGACTCAACTTTCTAGGTCCTTAAACGAGGACTGTGGAACAAGGGTTATGTTGTTAAGTAATGTCTGAAGATTATATTGGGATTTGTAATGAGTAACATAAACCTGGAAATAAAAAATTACAAATCATTTCTGCTACCAACTTTCTGAGTGGTCTTTGGCCAAACCACTTCACTTGACCTCAACTTTTCTCATCTATTAAGTGAGAGATTGAATGAAATGTTCTTTTCATTTTTTTAGTTTTCTGATTCTAGTGAAAATTCTCAGTTTTTCTGATTCTCAAATTTTCTGAGTGTAATGAGAATTTTAAAAAGTGACAAGCAGAAAACTTAATGATTACAAGTATGTACAATTAATACAATGGAAGTGAAAGATGTAAGTATTGATAGATTATAGAACTTCTAGATGTGGATGGAGTTAATTGGAAAGCCTTCAGCCATGATGTGTGGCAAACTTGAAAATTAGAAAATGAGATAATGAGTAAGTGGAGGGAGAGAGATATGCCTAGGCAGCAGTCAGTTGAAGCAGCCCACAAGCGGATCTGATGGACTGATGTGGCAACTTCATGTTGGGGAATAAAGGAAAATGAGGCTTGGGAGGCTGTGAAGTCAAGAGCGCTGTCAATTAGGAAAATACCTTGAAAGTCATGCGAAGCAGTTTAGACTTGCGGCTTAGTGACAGGCAACCCTTCCATGCTTTTGAACTGGGGAGCCGAAGAATGACGTGTGCCTGGGAAAAGTATTCTAGTTGCTTTTTAGTAAGATGAAACGAGAGCAAGGAACTTAAAAGTTTTATGGAGAGACTAATTTAGTAAAATTGCACCAGAAACTGAGCTGGTTTTGAAAGGAAAAGCCATGTCTTTAAATTAACTGTAATATCTAGGTTAGTTAGGTTTCTAGTGAATGCTAAAAGGTAGTCTTGTGGCCTGAGGGCAAGAGTGTCAGAATTTTTTATCTCCCCAGAGTCCCTATGTACTATTCTCTAGTATTTTATACATATTAGATATAACAGTGCAAAGAATGAGGAAGATGGATTATTGAATTTTTTGTTAGAATCAAACTTTTCAAGAGATACATTTGAAACATTTTCCAAATCTCATGTATGCAGTGGTTATTATATCAAGCTTTGCAGTTCGTAGATTATTGTTCATGTTAACCTTTTTGTACATATCATATATGTAGATATATGATGTCACATTTGTGAAAATGAATTAGGCTTATTTAAAAAATTAAATTAGCCCTCATAGTCATCCAGCTACAAAACTGTCCATTAGTAACTCTTCCATGGATGTGGAAGAAGAAAATGAACCATTTAAATGACTGTCTTCTTTCTCCCTCTTTAGTCTTTCCTAGCACTGGTGAACTTATCGTCCTATCCTGCTTTCTATGAGCTTGTAGGCAATCAAGATCTTCCTAATAAAGCAGAATATTCTCTTCGTGAAGTCCCAACATGTGTTATTGTAAGTCATTTTCTTTCCATCTTTATTTTTTATAAATGCTATTATTTGAGATTTGTATTAAAATTCAATTAGACCAAAAACAGAAAAAAAAAAACACTATTTAAGGACATTTAAGGACTGCTTTGATTATGTATTTATGGATTATCATCTTTTGAATTATCTATGAATACAATATTTGATACAGGCCATCTAGTGCTCCCAATACTTATCAGAATACAATGCTCATGATCCCCAACAAGAAAAGAGGCTTGGCATAAATAGAAGTATATGTATGCATGACTTTTACATGACTCATTATGATATTGGTTATACTGGTACTGCTCCTTCATTGTTTAGGATAATTAGGAATACACTGTATCTAAGGAATCCACTACATTTTCTGCTTATATTTAATGAACTACATATTATTGCCCCATGAGGGCAGTATATACAAATTTATTTATTTTGAGATTTATGTCATACTCACAAATGAATAACTTGTTTTAACTACTTAGGCATATCTAGTTTCTGATCTTTAGGTACATTTACAAATTAAATATACATAAACATGTGTATATATACATGTAAGGATTAGTAAATAATTATTTGATACTGAAATTCCATTTATTAGTAATTATTTATTTTCTGTTCACTTTGTCCTATATTTTATTATTTTCGTAAGCATAGTTTTACTCTTTTGCATAACTTTAACCTTTATTATCCCTAAAGGCTTGAATTTTTAAAAACTCTCTATTTGGGAAATCTTAGGTAACTTGTATGAAATGCAAAGATAGGTCTTCTAACATTTATCACTTAACATTGACTTAGATTCCCTTACCCTTCTTTTCCTGAAGTTTCTCAGTTGTATCTTGTATGTTGGCACATTTTTTTTTTTTTAATTATTTCAATAGCTTTAGGGGTATAAGTGATTTTTGGTTACTTGGATGAATTGTATAGTGTTGAACTCTGGACCTTTAGTGCACTTGGCATCTGAATAGTGTATGTCGTACCCCAGAGGTAATTTTTCATCCCTCCCCTCCTTCTCTCCCTCCCCCCTTCTGAATCTCCAGTGTCCATTATAGCACTCTGTATGCCTTTGGAGACCAATAGCTTCACTCTCACTTATAAGTGAGAATGTGAAATGTGTGATATTTGGTTTTCTGTTCCTGAGTTACTTCACTTAGGATAATGGCTTCTAGTTCAATTCAAGTTGCTGCAAAAGACTTTGTTTTGTTTCTTTTGAAGGCTAAGTAGTATTCCGTGGTGTGTGTGTGTGTGTGTGTGTGTGTGTGTGTGTGTGTGTATGTGTGTGTATGCCATATTTTCTTTATCCACTCATTGGTTGATGGGCACTTTGGTTGATTCCACATCTTTGCAACTGTGAATTGTGCTGTGATAAACATACATGTGTGGGTTTCTTCTTTGCATAATTACTTCTTGTCCTTGGGAAAGATACTGAGTAGTGGGATTCCTGGGTTTATGGTAGATCTACTTTTAGTTCTCTGAGAAGTCTACATACTGTTTTCCATTGAAGTTGTCCTGATTTATATTCCCACCCACAGTGTATAAGCACTTTCACTGCATCTGCACCAAAATTCATTTACTTATTTAGACTTTTTAATAATGGCCATTCTGACTGGGGTAAGGAGATATCTCTTTGTGGTTTTAATTTGCATTTCCTTGATGATAGGTGATGCTGAACATTTTTTCATATGTTTGTTGCCCATTTGTATATCTTGTTTTGAGAAATGTCTGCTCATGTCATTTGCTCACTTTTTAATGGGATACTATTATTATTGCTGATTTGTTTAAATTCCATGTAGATTCTGAAGAATAGGCATATCTCAGAGTAGTTTTGTATTCAGTTGCAGACCATCGCAATAAAGTGAACATTTCAAAAAAGTGAGTCACACCAATTTTTTTGGATTCTCAGTGTATATAAAAGTTATGTTTATACTCTACTGTAGTGTTGTGTGCAACAGCATGATGTCTACAAAAACCCCAATGTACATAGCCTAATTTAAAAATACTTATTGCTAAAACTGCTAATGATCATTAAGCCTTCCATGAGACTCAGATGATAATCTTTTTGCTAGTCATAATCTTTTTGCTGGTGGAGGGTCTTGCCTTGATGTTGATGGCTGCTGCCTGATAAAGGTGACGGTTTCCAAAGGTTGGGGTGGCTCTGAAAATGAGACAAATAAGCAATGAAGTTTGCCATATTGGTTGACTATTCCTTTTTCAACAGATTTTTCTGTAACATTTGATGCTTTTTGATAACATTTCACTTACAGTAAGACTTTTTAAAAATTAGAATCAGTTATCTCAAACCCTACCACTGCTTTATCAACTAAGTTCATGTAGTATTCTAAATCTTTTTTTGTCACTTCATCCCATGTTCACAGCATTGTCACCAGGATTAGATTCCATCCCAAGAAACCACTTTATTATTGATTCATAGGAAGCAATTCCTCATCCTTTAAAGTTTATCTATTAAAATTGTATTGTCTATTAAAGTTTGTGGGAAATTTGTGAAATTTCAGAAAATCATTCACACTTAATAAGCTCCACTTATAATTTGTGTTCTCTTCCTATTTCCAACACACCTGTAGTTACTTCTTCCACTGAAGTCCTGAACTCCTGTTAGTCATTCAAGAGGGCTGGAATCAACTTATTTCAAACTTCTCTGAATACTTATATCTTGACTTTATCCCATGACTCATGAATATTGTTAATACCCTCTAGAATGGTGAATCCTTTCCAAAAGGTTTTCAATTTACTTCATCCAGATCTGTCAGAGAAATCACTATCCATGGCAGCTATAGTCTTATGGAATGTACTTCTTAAATAAGAGACTTGGAAGTCAAAATCACTCCTTGATTTATAGGCTGCAGATTTGTGTTAGCAGGTGTGAAAACAACATTCATCTCTCTGTACATCTCCATCAAAACTTTGTTTGACCAGTCGCATTGTCAGTGAGCAGTGATGTTTTGAAAGGAATCTTTTTTTCTGAGCGATAGTTCTCAATTGTGGGCTTACAATATTCGGTAAACCCATGCAGTAAACAGATTTGCTGTCATGCAGGCTTTGTTTTTCCATTTGTAGAGCACATAGAGTAGACTTAGTATAATTCTTCAGGGCTCTGGGAGTTTTAGAATGGTAAATGAGCATTGGCTTCATTAATGTAAACTCATTAGCTGCATTAGCTCCTAGCAAGAGAGTCAGCCTACATTTTGAAGCTTTGAAGCCAGGCGTTGACCTCTATAGCTATGAAAGTCCTAGATGGCAAAGTCTTTCAATATGAGGCCATTTTGACTGCACTGGAAATTTGTTAAGTGTAGTGATCAACTTTGTCAGTGATCTTCGCTAGGTCTCCTGGAGAACTTGCTGCTTCACCTTGCACATTCATATCATGGAGATGGCTTCCTTTTTTAAACCTCTTGAACCACCCTCTGCTAGCTTCAGACTTTTTTCCGGCAGCTTCCTCACCTTTCTTGGCCTTCATAGCATTGACGAGAGTTAGGACCTTGCTCTGGAGTAGGCTTTGGCTTAAAGGAATGCTGTGGCTGGTTTGTTCTTGTATCCAGCTCACTACAACTTTCTCAATATCAGCAATAAAGCTGACTGACTTTTTAATCATTTGGATGTTCGCTGGAATAGCACTTTAAATTTCCTTCAAGAACTTCTCTGCATTCACAACTTGGCTAACTGTTTAACATAGGAAGCCTAGCCTTTGGTCTGTCTCTGCTTTTGACGTGCCTTCCTCACTAAGTTTAATCACTTCTAGCTTTTGCTTTACTGTGAGAGACATGTGACTCTTCCTTTTACTTGAACATCTAGGGGTCATTAAGGTTATTAATTGGCCTAATTTTAATATAGTTATGTCTCAGGGAACAGGGAGGCCTGAGGAGAGGGAGAGAGATGGGGGAATGGCTGGTCAGTGGAGCCATCAGGACACACCAACCTTTGTCCAGAAAGCCCTCTGTCTTAAGTTGGCAGTTTGTGGCACCCTAAGACAGTTACAACAGTGACATCAAAGATCTCTGACCACAGATCAACATAATAGATACATTGGGAGAATTGCCATAATGTGACACAGTGGCACCAAGTCAGGACATGCTGTGAGAGAAATGGCACCAATAGACCTGCTCAGTGTAAGCTTGCTGCAGACCTTCAGTTTGCAAAAAATGCATTATCTGCAAAACTCAGTAAGTGGCATAGAACAAGGTTTGCCTGTAATTCTATAGTTCATCATTTATTTGCCCGTCTCTTCCACTACGTTTTGAGTACCTTAGAAAAAGTAGGATATCTTAGACATCCATAATATCTAGCACATAGTTATGTCCAGTGAGTGGTTATTGTCCATAATTATTCCTAATATTGTTGGCTTCATTGAATCCATTTAAATGGACTAAGGGAAAAAGTACGAATTAGTTTTATTATTTACTCTAAAACAATGGCTTTTATGTTTGTTATCTTAAGTTTTTAATGTGTCTCCACAGTTCATATTCAAATATATCTTTTCAGTTTTGGAAGAATTTGTTTTCTATTTAGTCTTAAGACACTTAATGCAAACAGTTGTACTACTCTGCTTCTCGTGAAGGTATTATATTACTGCACTGTAGAAAAATCACTACTTCCCATCATCATTTAAGCATGTGTAGACTTTCCTATTAAAACATGCAACTCCCAAGTAATTCCCGGATGCAGAAGCTGAGCACCATTGTTTTTTTTCTTCTTTCTTTTAATCAACAAAACCCTTCCTGAGAAGAAGGTGCTGGGAGAGACTCAGTGGGGGCTCGTGAGCAAGTGGCCAGGGCTCTCCTGGTGAAGCAGCTGGTGCTGTTTGGTCCCTAGTGCCTCCAGGGTCACAGAAACCAAGTACCGTTTTTTTAACTGACAAAAGTCTTCCTGGGAAGACGCTGTGGGGAGAGACTACTGGCTCCAGGCTCTGCTTCACCACTGCGGTGGGAGAGACTGTCGGCCCCAGGCTCTGCCTCAGCACTGCAGCACCTGGCCGGACACTGGCAGCAAGGGCTGCAGAGGAAGCCCGAGGCAGAGCCCCACTGCAGAAGATGAAGAGGCATCCCGCCCCCATCTGGAAAATGGGGCAGGAGAGTGCTCCAGCTTGCTCACCACAGCAATAGGTCCGATCTCTGTGACCAGCAGATCACCTAGTCAGGGACTGATCGTGACCCAGAGGGAATAGCCTGAAAGCATAAACTCTGGAGGGACAAGATGAGTGCTGAGTCTCAGGTGCCCGACTCTTTACCCTGATTCAGCCATGGACAAAATGGGTGACCAGAAAAGGATGAGGAAGACCTTCAAAGGGATCAGTAGTGAGTCTGGGGCTGACCCAATTCCCCTCCTCCCCAGCAATCCTCTGAATATCAGATCCACACGGCTGAGATATGACTGAGGAGGACAAACTCAGGCAGAGCCTGGAAGTCAGCTGCAATAGGAGGACTCCACTGCAGTATACGTGTGTACAACCCCCCCCCCCGCCACGAGTACCTGGGGAAGAAGCAATCCTTCACCTACCCACTGGAGGGGATCCCCCTGACCATATAAGAGTAGGAGGGGAGAACTGCAACCCCAGTCACCCCCACTGCCCCCTCTCCATCCCTGGTCTGGACACTGGGGAGAAAGTGAATGGGGTTGAAGCTCTGTAGGAGACAGCAGATGAGAGGAACAATTACAGAATCTGCCTTCTTGTGGCAGGTTTTTAAAACAAATTTTTTGTTTGCTAGTTTTTCTAATTTTAAAAATATTTTTGCTTTGTGCATGAATGTGTATGTGAGGACTTGATCCGCATCCCCTCCTCCTTTTTTTCATACTTCTTTTGTTTTTTTGTTTTGTTTTGTTTTCTGTTTATGTGTGTATGTGAATTATTGAGTGTTCATCTTTTACTTTTTTTATTGATTTGTTTTGCTCTTTTGTTCTTCTCTGTTTTTTGGTTTAATGTGTGTATGCATATATGTGTGAGGGTTAAATCTGAATTCCTTTTTTCTTTTTCTTTTCCATTCATGTTGTGCTGGGTATGTGTGTGTTTCTGTGAAAGTGTGTGTATGTGTTTGGTTTTCCTGTTTTATTGTTGATGATGTTTGTTTTGTTTTGTTATTATTCCAGTTTGTTTTGGTGTGTGTGTGTATGTATGTGTGTATGTGTGTGTGTTTTTGTGTTCAACTGTTTTTTGCTTTAGTTTCTGCTTTCATTGTACTGTGTTTTTTCATTTTTCATTTTTTACTTTTTAAAATTTTTGTCCATCTTATTTCACTTGACTTTTCTATGTTCTTCTCATAGCTGTTACTGTATCTTGGACTCGGGGTACACACATGTACACAGTGCATCATCATATCGAGTGGTGGTGAGGAGTGGGTCTCAGGGAACCCTTACCATAATCAGTGAACATTGTGATTTGTAAGTAGCTTCTGAATCCTTGCTCTCATCCTCTACCTTATTCAACTCTCAAAAAAACAAGAGACAGCAAAGCTTCCCACTCACAGTCCTGTTTCAAAACAGAACAAATCTAGAGCCCAAATCAGGAAAGAATAGAGGACTGAGCAAACATCAGAAGTGAAAGCCTCTCCCACTGCCATTGAATAATGAAACTAAAGAGAAAAAAAAAACTGTTGCAAATGAGAGAAAAAAAAAGAAAAAGGAAGGTCATAGGTAATTTCCAGTATAACAAAGAGAAAACGCCTGAAAAAATCAGAGCTCAGAGCCCAAATAATGCAACTCACCAAGGACTGGCCCCCAGGGGTTAGGGAATAGATGTTAAGAGTGAATAAGACTCAAGAAAGACAAGATGCAACACTGAAAGAACTTGTAACAGAGATTTGGGCCATAACAAATTTCATATAGGAAATAAATAACAAGATGACAAGCATGGAAAACAGAATTAATCAAGCAGAATGAAGAATCTCAGTACTTGAGGACCAGAACATGGAATTAACCCAATCTGTAAAAAACGTAGAAAGAAAATTCAGAAAGAAAGAACAGAACCTGCAGGAGATGTACAGTTATATCAAGAGGCCGAACCTATGCCTGATTGGTATCTCAGAAGAAGAAAGGGAAATGGAGAACACCTTGGAGCAAATATTCCAGGAGTTTATTTATGAAAACTTTCCCCCTCTCACCAGAGGTGTGACCATCCAAACACAAGGGATACAGAGAACCCCCTTCAAGACATCAAAGGAGAAGACTAACCCCTAGACACATAGTAATTTGTCTGTACAAAGTAGGTAGAGAAGAAAAAAATCCTAAAGACACTGAGAAAGGTCAGACTACCTACCAGGCAAATCCACTCAGAATAGCAACAGACGTATCAGCAGGAACACTACAAGCCAGAAGGGACTAGAGTCCAATATTCAAGTCCTCAAAGATAAACAATTTCAACCAAGAATTTCCTACCCTGCCAAACTCAGCTTCATCAGCAATGGAGAATTAAAATCTTTTCCAGACATCCAATTCCTAAGTGATTATGTAGCTTCCAGACTAGCTTTACAGGAAATGCTTAAAAATGTATTGAGCACAGAAGAAAGAAAGGGGAAAAAAAAAAAAAAAATAATAACCTCACACTTCCCAAGAGAATAGCAGAGCATGAACAAAGTAAACTTTAAAAGACACACAATACATCAACCCCAAAGCTCAAAGAAAACAAAGAAAAAACTTCATAAGAACTTCATGACACGGATAAAGAATCACATTTCAATAATCATCCTGAATGTAAGTGGACTAATTGCTCCACTGAAAAGATACAGAATGGCAAACTGGATAAGAAACCATGATGCAATTATTTGCTGCATCCAGGAAACTCATCTCACCACAAGGGATGCACACAGACTCAAAGTTAGAGGAAGGAAAATTAGTTTCCAGGCAAATGGATCACAAAAGAAGGTAGGAGTCATGATCTTAATATCAGACAAAATGACCTTTAAGCTATCAAAAAATTTAAAAGATATAAAAGAACACTATATAATGATAAAGAGTTCAGTCCATCAGCAGGAGCTATCCATCCAAAACATATATGCACCCAACACAAGAGCATCAGCATTTATAAACCGACTGCTAAGTAAACTAAAAAAAGATATTGACTCTAACACTGTTATATCTGGGGACTTGAATACCCCACTAACAGCCCTAGATAGATCATCAAAGTCAAAAATCAACAGAGTGTGGTTTTTTTTTTTTTTGTGGTCTTTCCTGCATAGTGATCTTACGGACTTTTCTGCCCCTGTTTGTCTAATTGCCTCCAGGATGATCTCATCCAAGTCCATTGCTTCAGTTGACACTGACAACTCTGCCATCTATATCACTCAACTGCCACTCAAATTTCTAACGTAATATGCATCTAGAAAATTCCTAGACATCTATGTATGTAACTTATGGTGTATACAACTGAATGTAATGTTTTATCTTTTCTAGATCAATTCCATTTCCTATTTCTCTGTCTCAGTATATGGTACTATCTATCATCGATACAATTGAATTAGCTTCCCTGTATATGCACTAAATCATCACTTACAGATTTTACCTTCCTAATATCTCAGTTATGTTTCCCTTTTCAAATTCCTATTGTGACCACCTTAGCTCGGACCCTCATTTCTTGTCTGGATTATTTTGTGAAATCCTAACTGCTATTTTTCTTCCAGTTTCAATTTATAATTTATCCTCACACAAATCAAAGTGATCCTTTTAAAAAAATGAAAACTAGCCGGGCACGGTGGCTCATCCTGTAATCCCGCACTTTGGGAGGCTGAGGTGAGTGGATTGCCTGAGCCTGTGGGTTTGAGACCTGCTGGGGCAACTTGGTGAAACCTCATCTCCACAATAAATAAAAAAAAATCAACCGGGCGTGGTAGCGCATGCCTATAATTCCGGCTACTCAGAAGGCTGAGGCGGAAGGATCACCGGAACCCAGCAGGTCGAGTCTGCGGTGGCCGGGAGTGGCCACTGCACTCCAGTCTGAGTGACAGAGTGAGACTCCAACTCAAAAGTAAAAAATAAAAACATAAAAAATAAAAATAAAAAAATGAAAACCAAGTGCCATCATTCCATTGATTTAATCTTGTTGCTTTTCCCTCTCCTTCCAACTTTAGTCCATATTGATCATGGCACACAGTTTCTCCTAGCTTCTAAAAGCCCTCTCTTTTCTTGCGTTCCACTCTCTACCCTCAGGGTCTTTGGACAAGTAGCTTTCATTCTCTATGGTCTGGAGAGCATATAACCTTGCCTTTTGGCTAGCTATCACCTCCTTGTCCTTCAGGACTTATTTCAGGCTTTACCTTTTCTTTGAAGTCTCCTCTGTCCTTTCTATTTGCCACTTTTCCAGTTTATGTGTTCTTGTAATATGCTGTTTTAGCATCTTATACATGGATATTGAATAATCTTTTTATTTTATAATTCTTTGTATACTTATTTACCTTTCATAATAAGCTATATGATCTGTGAGGAAAGGAACTTAATTTGTCTTTTGTCTCTAAAGTCTAGAACGTTGTATTTTGTTACTAGGAGGATAGTAGGTTCTTAGTAACCTCATTGCTTTATTATTTATTATAAGTTAGACTCTCGTTGAATGGAAACTTGATGTGTTGGTTCCTTGTTAGGCTTTATTTAAGAAGGTTCAATTTGATAAGGTATAAATTTCTATTTTCTTTGATGGGAGTCCCATCTCAGGAACTCTAGGAAGTTACTCTGAGGAACCATTGTGTGTGTCAGTGTATGTATGTATATGTGTTTGTGTGTGCATATGTACACATGTGTGAGCTTTCTTTATTTTCTCTTGTGGACATTTTCAAACTCACATAAAAAATAGTATAAGGAGCTCCCGTATACTCATCACTAACCTTCAGCTTATATGAACATTCTGTCATTCTCCTGCTCTTTTCCAGTTTCCTTCCTTTTACTCCTACTTTTGTTTCTGAATTATAAAATATATTTCGGGTATATTGTTGATTTGCCTGTAAATAACTTAGATTGCATCTCTAACTGACAAGTACTTTTTTGGTTTTTCTTTGACTTGAGTTGCCATCATAAACTATGGTTGCTTTATCATATCTTAAATATTAACTACAATCTCTTAATATTATCTACTGCACAATCTACACAGAAATGTCTCTCCTGGTCTCAAAGTTGTATTTTTTAAAGTTAGTCAAGTAATGATCCAACCAAGTTCCACAGGATGCATTCAGTCATTATGTCTTTTAAGTTTCTCTTTTCACCTAAAACTGTTTACTTTTCCTTTTCATTTCCATGCCTTTGATTTATTGGAGAAACTGAGTTGTTTCTCTTGTGTTGCATTGATTCATTGTTTTATTAGCAGGTGTGAAGTGGTGATTCTAATTCTTTTGTTTTTTTGCTTTTAACTGGAATTCTTTAATAAAGAATTTAATAAAGGTGACCTTGAAATGCAGTTCTTTCAGGAAAGGCAGAATAGATGCTTGCTTCTTTGCATTTATTTATACATTTTCAGAGTAATGAATCAGTGCTGTAGAAATTGTCAATAAAGTGGTTTTATTATTTTTACTATTGGTATTGTTACGAATGTCTGATTTTATATACATATGTGTTTAATCCAGTGCAGTCGTTATTGCTTTTGATGATCAAGATATTGCTTCTTTGGTTGAGTTCTTTGGATATGTACAAATTGATGTTTGATGTTTTGCTTTCTTGCTTTCTCATGTAAGATGTTGCTGACTCACTGTGTACATTTTCTCACCCTGGTTCAAATCAGCCATCTTCAAAGAGTCTGTTTCTTTTATTAGGGAGTGTTATTTAGAAACTACAACTTGGGCATTAGGAATGTTTGCTGTTAAGAGTTATCTGGGTCTTTTACTGGACTACTAATGGAGAACAAATAGTTTTTTTAAAAATTCTTCTTCCTCCTCTTCTTCCTCCTCTTCTTCCTCTTCCTCTTTCTCTTTCCTCCTCCTCCTCTTTCTCTTTTCTCCTCCTCCTCCTCCTCTTCTTGAGTCAGGGTCTTACTCCTGTTGCCCAGACTGGCGTGTAGTGGCATGTTCGCAGCTCACTGCAGCCTTGACTTGTCCTTCCACCTCAGCCTTCTAAGTAGCTGGGACTACATGCTTACATCGCCATGCATGGCTAATTTTTTTATTTTTATTTTTTGTAGACACAAGGCTTTGCTATGTTGCTCAGGCTGATCTCTCGTTCCTGGGTTTAAGCAATCCTCCCAAAGTGCTGGAATTGCAGGCTTGCAATTTCCAGCCTTTTTTAATTCTTAGGAGAAAAATGAATCCTAAATTTGTATTGATATTTCTTCTTACTTGCTTATCTACTTATATTTCATTTCTTTTTCATTGAAAACTTGGTTTCTAAAGTTTTCATGATGAACAACATTACTTATTAGCATTATTGTACAATGTATATATAATGGCTTCAAAATAAAGTACGATTTATAAATGTATATTGATGTATCTTTTCAGTTCTTTTTGTCTTTAGAGTATATGCTACTGGGAATTTACAATCAAAATACTATGTTTTAAAATCACTTCATGTAAGTCAGTCTCTACTCTGCCTAGTAATGCCACTAAATTGGTAATATTTGTTTATTTTAAAAATGTTATACATTTAGAGGAATTGTACTTTTTTTTTTTTTTTTTGAGTTGGAGTCTCACTCTGTCACTCAGGCTGTACCAAGATCATGGCCACTGCAATCTTCACCTGCTGGGCTTAGGTGATCCTTCTTCCTCAGCCTTCCAAGTAGCTGGAACTACAGATGCATGCCACTACACCCGGCTAATTTTTGTGATTTATTGTAATTTATTGTAGAGATGAGGTCTCACCAAGTTGCTCAGGTCTCACCAAGTTGCTCAGGCAGTCCTCTTGCCTTGGCTTCTCAAAGTACTAGGATTATAGGCTGAGCCAACCACGCTTGGCCCTGTTTTTACTTTTTTGTTGTCTTAATTTTGTCTTAAAAAATTTTTTTTTTTGAATTGAGGTCTTACTTTATTACTCAGGCTAGATTACAGTAGCACGATTACGACACACTGTAGCGTCGACCTCCTGGGCTCAGATGGTCCTTCTGCCTCAGTTCCCCAGGTAGTTGTGTGGCACTATACCTGGCTAAACATTTTTACAAATTTATTTGTAGAGCTGAAGTCTTGCTGTGTTGCCTGGGCTCGTCCCCTGGGCTCAAGCAATCCTCCTGCCTCGTCTCCCTAAGTGCTGGGATTACAGATGGGAGCCGCTAAGCCTGGCCTGATTTTGTCTTTTTTGCATTAAACTCTAAGAAGCAAGTATGTGATTCTGGTGTATACCTAGGTTCGTTTACAGAATGTGCTTGCTTATGAATCCCCTTTTCCTTCCTTGCCCTTGTAGATTTGGATCTTCTGAATTGTAGCCGCTAACTGTATGTGACTGTTTAAGTTTAAATTAATTAAAATTAAGTCAAGCTGAAAATTACTATCCACATTTTAAGTTTTCGGGTACTCACTCACCTCGTATGGCTTGTGGCTTCCATATTGGACAACACAGCACAGAGCATTTTCTTCCTTGCTAAAAGTTCTGTTGTCCAGTGCTGCTCTGTAGGTGACAAATTAGTTTTTGGTTTGTCCTTCTGCTGTCCTTCAAAAAACAACATACGGCTTTTCTTTCCCTCTAGATGTTTTAAACAAAAGACAGCATGCTACACACACTTACTTGCCCTTTGAATTTTTTCCTTAATTGCCTGTCTTGGAGATTACTCCACAGCAGTGTGTATTGCTCTTTTTATCCTTTTTTTCACAGCTACATAAAACTCTGTTGTGAAGAAGTGCTAAAGTTTATTTATTCAGTCTTTTATTGGTGGACATTTGGATTTTTTCAAGTCTTTTGCTATTATAAATGGGTCCAAAATTAATAGCTTTGACTTATATCATATTTGCAAGGGTCCACATTTTTTTACCTATTGCAATATAACAAATTTAGCAGATTAAAACAGCACCCACGAGGCCCAAACTTTAACTGTACAGTGACCATTTGTATGCCTAACCCTGTATTGTACCCCACATCTTTAAAATAAAAGTGAAAAATAAACCCCCCAAACCCAAAGCAAACAACAGCACCCACTTATTAGCTCAGTTTTGTAGATAAGAAGTCCAGCACGGGGTGCCTGAGTTTTCTGCTCAGAATATTATGAGGCTAAAATCAAGGTGCTGGCAAGGCTCTAGTGCTCATTTGGGTCTCAAGAATCTGCTTCTGCACTCGCTGTTTTTGGCAGAATTCAGTTTTTTGCACTTGTAGGACTTGAAGTGCCTGGTTTCTTGCTGGCTGTCAGCCAGAGACTTCTCTTAGTTCCAGAGGCTGCTCCAAGGTTGTTGTCCTGTGGCCCCTTCCATTTTAGCAATCAGGAACGTCCCACATACCATTCCCCTTTAATTCTTTGAATCTCTGTGAATATTTGTCCTGTGAACAGCCAAAATTTGGCTTTTAAAGTGTTCGTGTGATTAGATCAAGCCCACTCTAATAATCTCCTATCTTAAAGTCAACTGATTAAGAATTTTAGTGACATTTGTAAAAAAATTTCTTCATAGCAGTGCTTGCTTTTGTGTTTGGGACCTGAGAATCTTGGGGACCATCTTAGAATGCTGCCTACCCCACAATTTTCAGTCTGGGTTTCTAGAATGGGATTGCTGGGTTGAAACATACATTCATATGTAATGTATACCATTGTATGGTATTTGTTGCTAGATTTCCATCCACAGGGAATAATCATTTTGCATTCCCATGAATAAAATGTTATAGTGCCCACTTCTTGGTGGCTAATGAAGAAGATTATGTGCTCAAGTTTAAGTGTTTGTCTGTCAAGTGAGAAATGTCATGTTTTCATTGTGATTAGAACATCTTTTCATATGTTTAATAGCCATTGACATTTATTCTTCTCCTAATGGTTTTCTCATTCATTTTTGCCTATTTTTCTATTTGTGTGGTTCTTTTTTCCCTTCAATTTTAAGAGATTTTTTAGATTTTAGGGATATTAGGCTTTAATTTTTCATGGCTTCATATCAGGTATCTACCAAAGTTCTAGACCTTGTGAACAGCTTTCAAGCTGTACCTTAGTAAATCAAAGTGAATGAAGCCAGGAATGGTGGCTTATGCCTGTAATCCCAACACTTTGGGAGGCCCAGGTGGGAGAATTGCTTGATCCTAGGAGTTTGAGAACAGCCAGAGAGCAAAGTAAGATCCTGTCTCTACCAAAAAATTAGCCAGGTATGATGGCATTTGCCTGTTGTCCTAACTGCTTAAGAGTTTAAGGTGAGAGGATCCCTTGAGGTTAGCAGTTGAAAGTTACCATGAGTTATGATTCATTCACCACACTCCAGCCTGGGTAACAGAGTGAGATCCTGTCTCAAAATAAATAAGTAAATAAAACAAAAGTGAATGGTACAAAATACTCGCTTCCTATAACATATACTTTTTTTTATTGCTTTCAGTTTCTATTACTTAGCTTCCAGCTATGTGGTATTTTTATAGATACAGTGTTATATTAGGTAGAAAAGCACAATTTAAATTAGTTTAAGCAAGAAAGGAAATTTACTGACTTATATAACGACTTGACTTATAGAACCTCTTTCAGGAAAAGTGGGACAACGGAAAAGTGGACTGCACACACTATGAGGCCCACGTCTGTCTCTCTCAGCGTGCCTGTCCCCTTCTGTCCTTTGCCTTTTCTGGTTAATCCTTTCCATCTTGGCTTTGTTGAAAGGTAAACATAGCATAGTGGCTAAGAGTTTGTTTTCTGAAGCCAGACTGCCTGACTTAGCCTCTTACTAGTTGTGTGATCTTGGACAAGTTAGACCTCAGGTTTCTCTTTTGTTAAAAGAGGGTATTATGCCAAGTAAAGTAAGCCTGACACTGAAGGACAAATAGTACAGGACACCACTTACATGATGGGTCCCAGATAGTCAAACTCATAGAAGTAGAGAGTGGAATGGTTGTTGCCAGGGGCTGGGGTGTTGGAAAGTGGGAAACAGGCAGGTATTAGTTAAAGGGTACAAAGTTTTCTTTATACATGATGAATACATCCTAAAAGTACACCATACAACATAGGGCCTGGAATTAACAATACTGTATTAGATATATTTTTTAAAAAGCCACTTGCTAAGAGGGTAGATCTTATGCTAAATGTTCCTTATACACACAATTAAAAGGCCAGAGGAAACTTTTTGAAGTGATGGTTACGTTTATGGCATACATTGTGAGGATGTTTTCACAGATGTATACTTATTTCACACTCGTCAATTATACAGTTGAAGTATATGTTAAATATGTATAGCTTATTTATGTCAGTCATTCCTTAAAAGAGGAGTAATGTTCCCATCTCAAGATTGTTGTGAAGGTTCAGTGAATTCAGACCACTGTCAAGCGGATCCTAAGTGCTACATACATGTTTGCCGTAATTATTGTTATTGCAGTCTTCTCCCGATGGTGCTCTCCATAGGAGAGGACGCCATAGTCCCCCCTTCTCCCTAGGAGGAACTCCCTGTTACTCCATGCTGATATCTTTACTCCCGCTCCTGGTGTTAGTTTCTTGGGGTTGCCATGGCATGGTGCTACACACTAGGTGGCTGAAAACAACAGAAGCTTGTTCTTTTACAGTTCAGGAGGCCAGGAGTTTGAAATCAAAGTACCAGCAAGGCGAAGTTCCTTCCCAAGGCTCCAGGGAAGACCCCCCCTTAAGCTTCTGTTTTCTCTAGATGTCCATGTTGTATTGATGCATAAATCCAGTTCCTGCCTCTGCTTCTCTGTTCTAAAATTCTGTCTGCTTTCATCTTACAAGACACTTGTCTTGGATGTAGGGTCCTCCTGGGTAATCTAGGATGACCTGACCTCGAGACTCTTAACTTCATCAACAAGCAAGGACCCTTTTTCTGAATCAAGTGACATTTAGAGGTTCTAGGGATTAGGCTGTGGACGTACATTTTTTTGGCCGGGGTCACCATTTCACTCACTACACCCTCAAACAGGAGAGTGCCTATATTTTTACTTCCCCACTCAGAAAACTCCCAAGGAGGTGCCTTGTTGGGCTTCATTTTATTCATAGGCTAACTAATCATGAGCCACTTCTCGCAGGGCTGGTGCAGGGATGTTGGGACATCACGACTGACCTGTCCTCACCCTTCACTTGCCTGTTTCTTAAGTAAAACAGATCCAATAGCACACACATGGCCCTTAGGGCAATTGTAAGCAGAGTAGGCACTCAAACGTGTCTTGGCTTATATCGAATATATGAATTTAGAATATATTCCTCTCTGTTTTTCCAGTATGGTCTCAGTCTAGCCTAATAGATTACTGAAAATATTCTCAAGCTAGACAGTATCTTTTAAAAGCACGTAGGTGTTCTGTCTGCTTTTTGCAAGTTCAAGGCCTTAGGTGCATGAGCTGGTTGCCTAGAAGCTGGTTCTTGATTCAGGAAGTTGTTTCCCAGTCTAGACACACGTTATGGTGCTTAGAAACCGAAGCTCTCTCTAAGCAGGCTTCCCAGGAGTTTTGTTTTCATCCCTAAGTGGTGATACATCAATGTAATCTTCTTCTTTGAAGAAATTATCTGCCATAACATTTGTTCTCTGAAAATGCATTATCTTTGATAGATTGCTGTAATCTACTCTTCCCTTAGCTTGTTGGTAATACAGTCTCTGTCTGTCATTTGTATTCTTACAGTATCTAGTTCTTAGATTCAAAACTAGAACTTCATAGTTAGGAGGTTTCAGTGGATATCAAGTACTCTGAGGTTTGCATCATATTCATATAGCTGCAAATTTCAGTCACCTGTACTAATACCCTACTAATGAAGAAAAATCTGTAGTAATCCTTTTGGATCGAATTGGTAGCTTCTCTTTTCTTAGATGAGAGAAAGCTAATGATGTATTATCAGTTCTAGATTATCCTATGAAGGTCAACTAGTAAAAACAGGGATGATGATAGGTCGTTTATTAAATTACAATAAATATTCAGCAGTAAAAATATCTCCCTATTTGTAGAACTACATAGCAAGCAAGTATCAGCATTATGTTTTCTACAAGATGACTTGCTTAACGGCATCTGGGTGCCTGGGCAAGTCCAGGAGAGCTCTGTGGTTCTGTCCTTGTAGCTACATCAGGACAGTCAGAGTGGAGAGTTTAGGGGGAGAGAGAGGGGGAGGGAGAGAGAGGAAGAGGCAAGGAGAGGGAGGGAGAGGGCGGGAGAGGGAGGTGGGACGATTAGGAGAATGACTATGCAGCTTGGGAGATGAATATGAGTTGTTTAACTCAGGTTCTAGTGTGATGTTTGAAGCAAGAAATGCCCAGCTCAGAAGTTGACAGCAGTGACAAATATTTTAAAATAAGTCTTTTTAGTCATAATTGTTAGGTAGTTTATTAATATTTGCTAATTTAAACTCTGTGCTAGTATTATTTATATATTTCTGTAAGGTAGTTTGTAGAACAGTAAATGCATTTTTAAGTGTTGGGTATAAATTTTATGAGGTAAATTTGTACAGGATCTTGTTTTTGGCATATTTTGATTAGTGTTTTTGAAATATGATTTTGAATTATGCATTATTTACTCCTTTGTACAAACTTATTCCCTTTCTTCTTATTTACTTGATGATATGGTCTTTGTATCATTATCCACAAAAAACTTAACAGATATTATGTGACTTTACTCCCTAGCAAAACCTTTCTTCTTTTACCATATTGGTCACAGAAATATCTGGAATGTAAACTCACTGGAGAGTAATACATTTCTTGGTCAGGAAAATGAGACAGGTATTTGTCTATCAATAAATTTCTTAGGCCTGCACCCAAGGATATACATAAAAGCAGGAAATTACAGAAAAGCTTTCAGAGACTGTTGGAAATTATTTGGTAGGCTAAGATTGTCGGTACTTGGGACAACTGGTGGCACTTAGGTCAACAGGTTCTCTGTGTCCTTGCATTAGTAGTTTTTGAAGCCTGGCTACACATGGAACTTTAGGGAACTTTTAAAAGAATATTAATGCCAGAATCCTACCCTTAAGCATAGTGACTTAATTGGCCTTGGGTATAGCCTGAGTATCTCTACTTTTTAAAAATTCCCTAGGTAATTCTAATGTTCAACTATAGTTGGAATCACTGATTTACATGAGTCAGATAATCTCTTTTTTATGTTTATGCCTTTCTTCCCTAAGTGAGAAAGTATATTTGGTTTTCTGTTTTTGGTTTAATTAGCTTAGGATAATGGCCTCCAGTTACATCCATGGTGCAGCAGAAAGACTTGATTTCGTTTGTTTTTATGACTGTATAGTATTCCATGGTGAATATATATCACATTTCTTTATTCAGTTCTCTGTAATCTAGGTTGATTTCATAACTTTGATATTGTGAATAGTCCTGTGGTGAACATAGAAGTACAGGTATCTTTTTGGTAGAATGATTTATGTCCTGTTGGGTGTATACCCAGTAATGAAATTGCTGGGTTGATTGGTGATTCTGTTTTTAGCTCGTTGAGAACTTTCCAAACTGCTCTCTACAGTCTGAACTACCCACAGTGTGTGTGTTCCTTTTTCTCTGTAGCCTTACCAACATCTTTTGTTTTATAACTTTTTTTTTTTTAAATAAAAGCCATTCTGACTGGTGTGAGTTGGTATCTCATTGTGGTTTTGATTTGCATTTCTCTGTTGATTAGTGATGCTGAACATTTTTTCATATTTTTTGTTAGTTGCCTGTGTGTCTTATTCTGAGAAGTATCTAATCATGTCCTTTGCCCATTTTTTATTGGAGTTGTTTGGTTTTTTATTTTCTGTTGATTCATTTAAAAGTTCCTTATAGTTTCTGGATATTAATCATTTGTTGCATGAATAGTTTGTAGATACTTTCTCTCATTTGTAGGTTTCCTATGTGGTCTGTTGAAGTTTCTTTTGCTTTGCAGAAGCTCTTTAGTTTAATTAGGTCCCCGTCATTAATTTTTGTCTTTGCTATGTCTGCTTTTGAGAACTTAGTCATAAATTTATTGGTTAGATCGATATCCAGAGTGTTTCCTAGGTTTTCTTCTAGTATTTTTATATTTTGAAGTCTTATATTTAATAATTTAATCCATGTTTAGTTAATTTTTATGTATTGTGAAACGAAAGGATGCAGCTTCATTCTTTTGCATGTGGTTAGCTGTTTTTTCCAGCACTATTGATTGAATGAATTAAGTGTCCTTTCCCCGTTGTTTATTTTTGTTGGCATTGTAAAGGATCAGCTTGTTGTAAGTGGGCAGCTTTATTTCTGGGTTCTCCACTCTGATTCATTGTTCTTTGTTTCTACTTTTGTATTAGTACCATGCTGTTTTGGTAGCCAGATAGTAAAGTTTACAGTTGGGTTATGTGAGGCCTTGGGCTTTATTCTTTTTGCTTAGGATTGCTTTGGCTATTTGGGCTCTTTTTTGGTTACAAATGAATTTTAGAATTTTTTTTTCTTGTTCTGTGAAAGATGACACTAGTGGTTTGAAAGGGATTACACTGAATCTGTAGCTCACTTTGGGCAGTATAGACATTTTAACGATATTGATTTTTCCAATCCATGAGCATGGAATGTTTTTCTATTTGTTTGTATTGTCTTTGATTCCTTCAGCAGTGTTTTGTAGCTCTCTTTGTAGAGATCTTTCACCTCCTTTGTTAATATGTTTCTATATATGTATATAGATTTTATTTTTGGCTATTGTAAATGGAATGCGTTCTTGATGTGATTCTCAGCTTGAACCTTGTTGGTGTTTAGAAATGCTCCTTTTTATTGTTGACTCTTTGTATACTGGAATGTTACAGAAATTGCTTATTATGTCTAGGAGTCTTTTGGCAGAATCTTTAGGGTTTTCTTTTTTCTTGAGTTGGAGTCTCACTTCGTGTCCCAGGCTGGAGTGCACTGACACGCTCACTGCCACCCCCGTGTTGACCTGCTGGACTCTGGTAATGCTTCTGCCTCAGCCTTCCAAATAGCCAGAACTACACGCTACCACTCCCGGCAAAGTTTTTGAGTCATTGTAGAGATGAGGTCTCTCAAAGTTGTCCAGGCTATTCTTGAACCCACCTTTAGGGTTTTCTAGATATAGAATTACATTATCTGTGAAGAGAGAGAATTTGACTTTCTATTTCTCTTTCTGGATGCCTTTTATGTCTTTGTCTTTTCTGATTGCTCTGGCTGGGACTTCTTGTACTATGTTAAGTAGGAGTGGTCAGAAAATCTCTATTAACAAAATCTCAAATGGCTGCGAGATAAAAATGTCCAGGTCCATTGTTCATGCTTCCCGTTGGTGGAGTTCATATTTACGTTTCAAAGAAGTTTACATTTTGGCCATTTTTATCAGTGTTTAACTGGCTGTATCAGCTGCTCACCAGTTCCAGAGCTGGGTATAAATTAGTGATTTTCCTCTTTGACCGGAAGTTTGTTAGATTACTTTTACAAACCCTAGTGTAAATCCAGGCCCCACTCAGACCACTAAGTTCAGAATCTGAAGACGAGACCCAGACGTTCGCGTTTCCCTTTCCCTTTCCTGTCCCTCCCCTTTCCCACTCCCTTCCCTTCTCCTTGTCCCTCCCTCCCCTCCTTTCCTCCCTCCCTGCCCCCGCCCCCCTTCTCCCTTCCCCTTCCTCCTTTCCCCTTTCACTTCCCTTCCCCCATTGGATTTCAGTGTCAAGCCAAAATTGAGAACCAGACTTGAGAATCTGAACAAATATTTGTTGACTTAATTTTCAAAGGCTCCAGTCAAGCACAGTCTCACTCTGTCTTTCTTTTTCAGGATATTATTGATAGACTTATAATTTTGAACTCTGAAGCTAAGATTCATTCTTTATTCAACTATGAACAATCACACATCTTTGGTCTAAGGTAAAGTGCTAAGTTTGATTGTAGATAGTATGTTCTGTATGTCACGAAGAGTTAAGCATTTGTTCTGTATACTTTAAAAAAGTGTTTAGATCAGCTAATTTTAAAAAGCAGATCTAAATGGTATTTGTCACAAAATAAATTATGGCAATTAGATTTTTGCACTGTGGATATGACCTCTGTCTGAATTTAGACTTTGTGTTATTGCAGTCTTCTGCTTATGCTTGATTTACTAGAAGCATCTAGTGAGCCGTTATCAGTTTACTCAGGAGTCCACTGTGGCTTCCCTGGACTGGCGTTTGGTCAGGCCCTTGGCATCATGCAGCATTAAAAGAGGCCTGGCAACGAATGATTCATCTCTAGGCCCAAGTGTTGCTCTTGGTGTTAGTCATTGCTTTTCGACTCTACTTTTCTGGAGGTTTGAGTCTCTTGGTTGAGTTTTATGTGTGTATGTATATATATGTGTGTATGTATATATATTTACCTTTTATTGAGCATGTTCAAATGGGAAATAAAGCAAAGTTGCTAGGGCCCCAGATACCCGTGACATTCTAAATCTTTTGGTCGTATGTAGCCATATAATTTGCTTCCTCATCCACAAATTGCTACCTTTATTTTTTTGTTTTAGATTCAGAGGATACATGTCCATATTTGTCACATGGACATGTTATGCAGTGGTGGGGGTTGGGTCTCAGGTGGCCTATTCCCCAGATAGTGAGCTTTGTGCCCTATAGGTAGTTGCTCAGCCCTAATCCCATCCCCCCACCCCCTTATTGGTATCCCAGTGTCTATTATTTCCATCTTTGTAACCATTTAGCGCCCACAAATGAGTGAGAACAAGTGGTATTTGGTTTTCTGTTTCGGAGTCAGTTTACTTAAAACAATGATCTCCAGCTCCATACATGTTGCTGCAAAGGACACGATTTCGTTCTTCTTTATGGCTGTGTAGTATTCCACGGTCATGGTATGGGGTGTGTGTGTGCGCGCGCACGTGCGTGTGTGTGTGTATATGTATCTCACATTTTTATTTATCCACTAGCTGGTTGATGGGCATTTAGGTTGGTTCCACATGTTTGCAGTTGTGAGTTGTGCTGCAATGCAAGTGCTGGTTTCTTTTTTATATAATGACCTCTGTTGCTCAGGGTAGATTCCTAGTAGTGGGGTTGCTGGATCAAATGGTAGACCTACTTTTAGTTCTTTGATTATACTCCATACTGCTTTTCATAGAGGTCGTACTAATTTATACTCCCACCCGCAGTGTATAAGTGTTCCCTTTCCTCAGTATCTGCACCAATATCTGTTGTTTTTTGATTTTTAAAATAATGGCTGTTCTAACTTGTGTAAGGTGGTATCTCATTGTGGTTTTGATTTGCATTTTCCTGATTATGAGGGGCATTGAGCATTTGTTCATATGTTTGTTGGCCATTTATATATCTTCTACTGAGAGATGCCTATTCATGTCATTTGCCCACTTATTAATGGGTTTATTTGCTTTTCTCGTGCTGATTTGTTTGAGTTCTTTGTAGATGCTGAATATCAGTCCTTTGTCAGATGTATAGATTGCAAATATCTTCTCCATTTTATAGGTTGCCTGTTTGTTCTGTTATTTCTTTTGCTGTGCAGAAGCTTTTAGTTTAATTAAGTCCCACTTATTTATTTTTGTTTTAGTTGCATCTCCTTTCGGGGTTTTAGCCATAAGTTCTTTGCCTAGGCTAATGTCCTTAAGATTTTTTTTCTAGGTTTTCTTCTAGGATTTTATGGGTTCAGGTCGGGCATTTAAATCTTTAATCTTATCTTGAGTTAATTTTTGTATGTGAGGAGAGGTAGGGATCAAGTTTCATTTTCTGCATGTAGCTATCCAATGTTCCTAGCACCATTTGTTGAATAGGGTACCCTTTTCCCAATGTATGTTTCTGTCTGTATTGTCAAAGATCAGTTGGTTGTAGGTATTCAGTTTATTTCTGGATTCTCTATTATGTTCCATTGGTCTGTGTGTCTGCTCTTGTACCAGTATCATTCTGTTTTGGTTAATACAGCCTTGTAGTATAATTTGAAGTCAGGTAATGTGATGCCTCCAGTTTAGTTCTTTTTTCCTAGGATTGCTTTGGCTATTCTGACTTTTTCTTGGTTCCATATGAATTTTATTTTTTTTCTACTTCTGTGAAAAATGATGTTGATAGTTTGATAGGGATTACATTGAATCTGTAGATTATTTGGGGTAATATGGTCATTTAAATAATGTTGATTCTTCTAATACATGAGTATGGGATCTTTGTCCATTTGCATGTGTCCTCTGTAATTTATTTCATCAGAGTTTTGTAGTTCTCCTTGTAGAGCTCTTTCACCTCCTTGGTAAAATATACCCATAGATATTTTAACTTTGGCTGCTATAGTAATGGAATTAAGTTCTTGATCTGAGTTCTCAGATTAGGGTCTTGAATTGAGTTCTTGGTCGCTATTGGTGAACAGCAGTGCTGCTGATTTGTGTGTGTTAATTTTGTATCCGGAAACTTTACCAAATTCATTTATCAAGTCCAGGAGTCTTTTGGAGGAGTCTTTAGGAGACTTCAGGTATAAGGTCATGTCATTTCATGAAGAGAGAGTTTTATCTCTTCTTTTCCAGTTTCGGTAGGCCTTGTTTCTTTTTCTTACCTGCTTGCTCTGACTGGGGTTTCCAGTAGTTTGTTGAACAGGAGCGGTGAACGTAGCATCCTTGCCTTGCTCCAGTTCTGAAGGGGAATGTGTTCACCTTCTCTAAAAGTTTTCAGGGTGACATTGCCAGTAAGTTGGTCACATATACGGCTCTTATTATTTTTAGGAATGTTCTGTCTGTGGCCTGTTTTGCTGAGGTTTTGAATCATGATGATACCGGATTTTATCATACTTTTTTCTAAAGCTCTTGAAATGAGCGTATGATTTTTGGTTTTGGTTCTGTTTATGTATTGGATCATGTTTATTGACTTGTGTATGTTGAGCCATTCTTGCATCCCTGGATAAAACTTGTTTGTTGTGGAGTATTACTATTGTTTTATGTGCTATTGAATTTGGTTTTCCAATATTTTGTTAAGGATTTTTGCTTCTATGTTCATAGGGGATATTGATCTGCAGTTTGTGTGTGTGTGTGTGTGTGTGTGTGTGTGTGTGTGTGTGTCTTTTTCTGACTTTCATATCAAAGTGATGCTGGCCTCACAATAAGTTAGGGGGGAATTCCTCGTCTTCAATCTTGTGGAATAACTTTGGTAAAATTGGTACCAGTTCTTCTTTAAAGGTCTGGTGGAATTCAGCTGGGGGTCCCTCAGATCATGGGATTTTTTTTTGTTGGGGGATTTCTGATTAGCGTTTAAATCTCACTACTTGTTATTGCTTTGTTCAGGTTTTCATTTTTTTTTTTATTCAAGGTTGAAGGGGTTGTATGTTCCCAATAATTTATTCATTTCCTCTAGATTGTTTTCACAGGGGTGTTCCCTTTTCACTTCTGATTGAGATAATTTGAGTCTTCTCTCTTCATTTCTGAACTAATCTAGCTAGTGGGCTATCAATTTTGTTTATCTTTTCAAAGAACCAACTTTTTGTTTCATTGATCCTTTGTATTTAAAAAAAATTTCACTTTAACTTAGTTGTGCTCTGATTTTTGTTATTTCTTTTGCTAGCTTTGAGTTTGGTTTGTGTTTTTCTGGTTTCTTAAGGTGTGATTTTAGTTTGTTGATATGTGGTCTTTCAGTTTTATTAATGTAAGCGTATAGTGTTGTAAACTTGCCTTTTAACACAACTTTGACTGTGTCCTGGAGGTTTTGGTAACTTGTTTCATTGTTGTCATTTGTTTTAATGAATTTTTAAATTTCCATCTTAATTCCATTGTTGTCCTAAGGATCATTCAGGAGCGAGTTGCCATATCTTTGTTTGGTTTCATGAGTTCTTCTCGGGGTAAATTTCTAGTTTTATTTCACTGTTATCTGAGGTGGTGCTTGATATGATTTTGTTTTTTTGGACTTACTGAGACTTGATTTGTGGCCTGTCATGTGGTCTGTGCTGAGGAATATTCCATGTGGTGATGAGAAAGATATATATTCTATAGTTCTGTACTGAAATGTTCTGTAGACCTCTGCTAGTTTTATTTTCTCTAGCGCCCTATTTAACTCCAGTGTTTCTTTGTTGAATTTTTGCCCTCATGCCAGTGGAGTATTGAGATTTTCTACTTTTATTGTATTGCTGTCTAGATCTGTTTTTTAGGTCTAGTAGAATTTTAAGGTCTGTTTGATCTGATATTAAATCAGCTACTCCTGCTTATTTTTGGTTTCTATGTGCATGGAATATTTTTCTTATCCCCTTTACCTTGTCTATAGGAGACTTTGTGAATTAAGTGGGTCTTTTTGTAAGCAGCAGATATTTGGGTTGTGTTTTTGTTTTTGTTTTTAAATCCATTCTGCCAGTCTGTATCTTTTTGTGGGGCATTGAAACCATTTATATTCAGAGTTAATCATAATACATAAGATACGAGTCTAGTCACCAGACAGACACGACAGTATAGGTGAGTAATATTCAAGAAGGTTGCTACTTTGATTAGCCTCCTTCCTTGCCACCTTTTCCCCTTTCCAGCGTATCCACCCGATCATTCCTAGCAACATGGAGATGTGTCTTTTGTTTGTTTGTTTGTTGAGTTGGAGTCTCACTCGGTCACCCATACTGGAGTGCAGTGGCCGCTCCCGGCCCCGCAGCCTCACCTGCTGGGCTCCGGTGATCCTTCCGCCTCAGCCTTCCGAGTAGCCGGAATTACAGACGCGCGCTACCATGCCCGGCTGATTTTTGATTTATTGTAGAGATGAGGTCTCACCAAGTTGCCCAGGCGGGTCTCGAACCCTCAGGCTCAGGCAGTCCACTCACCTCAGCCTCCCAAGGCGCAGGATTACAGGCTGAGCCACCGAGCCCGGCGGAGACGTGTCTTTATATGTCCTGTCTCGTGGTGAAAACACAAACAAAAAGGAATGCCCTGACCTCACGTCTCCCTGTAACCACTGTCCTGTTTCTCTGCTCCTCATCGTAGCAAAACGTGTATTGACAAACTGTCCTCACTTGCTTACCTCTTCTCTTCATCCTCTGTCTACTCCTCAGCCCACTTTGATTTGACATGGACTTTATAATTCTGTCAGAATTATTCAGCCTGCTCATCTCAAGAGCACTTGTAGCTTCCATGTGGATGGATCTAGTGCAGCCTTCTCTTTTTTAATCTTACTGTATCTTTTCATAGCATTTGGTATAATGGACCGTTTTTTCCTGTGTGAAAAATTCTCTTCCCTTTGCTTCTCTGATAACCACACACTCTTATGGCTTCAGTTTCTCCTTTTTTGCATGCTCTAGCAACCTCTTAGTGCTGGAATACTCAGGATTTGGTACTGGGCTTTCTGTACACCCTGCGCTCAGTTTGTTCCCTTACACCTTTGCCTTTAAATATCATCTGCATGCCAATGACTGTCCCCATTTCAGTCTCTTTTTGAGCTGCCAGACTCGTATATACACCTCCCTCCTGACGTCTCAATTCATACATTTCTCAGGCATTATAAGCTTAACATGTCTGAATTTGAGCTCCCAAAACCTACAAAAACAGACAAAATGGATCTTTCATTTTTATCTCATTGAGTGACTCAGCCATCTCTTCATTTGCTTAATCTTGAAAGCTATCTTAACTTTTTTCTTTATTTTTTAAACAATAATTTATTTTTATTATAAGTTAATTAGCCAGTGCAGGAAACTACATATAATAAATTAAGTTAAATTCCTTCTAATTCTGAAAGTATTATTATTATTAACATTGAGGAAAGCTGGTTCTTGATATCTTGCTGTATGTATATAGATAGAATGATAGATATGTAGAAATAAATGCTTTTATAAAAATAGAATCACAATATAGTTGCCACTTTAAATTCCAACTGGATTTCATAGAAAAGGAAAAGAAATTCTAGAGAGATGGAAAAAATTGCTGAATTTCAAATAACTGTATTTTCATGCCAGGGGTTATTATTTTCCAAGAGATTTCTATAAGGTTAAGAGAAAAGATTATACAAACCACTTTGAGAGGTGTGAGCATGACCTTTTGCTTTCATGCAGTACCGATTGCCTCTACGATCCAAGATGAAGACGTTCACGCTCTCATTGGCTTCCCACGTCCCTGTCCTCACCTTTTTTACAAGGTGGTTCCTTTGTCCATTTCCTAACCTGCCTTTGTGAGTCACAGACCTCATCTTCTCTGTCCAGTCAGGAGATTCGGCTAGTTTGCATTTCTGAGTGTAGCGACCTGAGATACGAAGTGTCTTTTGTGTATGACTACAGAGTAAGATTTATCGTTGTTAGAGTTACTCTTCCGTATTTCCTCAGCCAGTGTTTACTGAATGCTGACTTCGAGCTATGCCTTGGATGAGGTGCTGGGGGCAGGCGTCGGATGAGTGCGTCTGATGTGGTGCTTGTTCTCCTTAGCCCCGTTGCCTCTTGAGGAATGGTGATCGTGGGTAAGAGCAGGGAAAGAATGCAGCAAAGAAACACGTTCTTTTAGAGCCCTCACCCCTCTCTTCTCATTTATTTATTTTGTTTGTTTAAATTTTATTTGAAAGATGCGGGGTATAGGTCAGGATGAGGTATGCTAGTGGACATCGTACAGGTGAAGTTTGGCCTCCCTTTGGTCCTCACTTTGCCTGCTTTGAGATCAGGTGCCCTGACTGACGTTGTGTCCCCCGACCCTGGCAGCATCCTGCTACTGCCAATCCTTTCTTTCTTATAGCATTACGGTAAATGTTCAGGGTTCGCTTATGAGTGAGAATATGTGGTACCCTGTTCTTTGTTTCTGTGATAGATCACTGAATATTATAGACTGTCAATTCATCCAAGTTGCTGTGAAGTCCTTATGCTTGTCCTTCTTGATGGCTTATAGTATTCCATCGTGTATATTTTATTTTATTTTATCCAGCCCAATTTCGATGGGCAGCACAATTAGGCTCCATGTTTTTGCTATTGTGAATAGTGCTGCAGTAACTGTGTGTGTACTAGGTATCTGTTTTGTAGAATGATTTGAATTCCTCCGGGTATATTCCCAGAGGGGGTTGCTGGGTCTTATGGAAGGTCAATTTCTTGTTCTTTTAGGAATCTCCACATTGTTTTCCATAGAGGCTGAACTAGTTTGCATTCCAGCCAGCGGTGTAGAAGCGTTCCCTTTTCTCCTCATCCTCTCCAGCATCTCTTGTTGTTTGTTTTATTAATGATGATGATTCTTACTGGGGTTAGGTGGTATCTCATTGGAGTTTTGATTTGCATTTCTCTGATGATTAGCGAGGCTGAGCTCTTTGTCATGTGTCTGTTGGCTGCCCATATATGTTCTTTTGAGAAGTGTCTATTCATGTCTTTTACCCACTTTTTAATGTGACTGTTAGTTTTTTTCTTTTTGGCACATTTGAGTTCCATGTAGATCCTGGATGTTAGGCCTTTGTCAGACATAGTTGGCATATATTTTTCCCCTTCTGTGGGCTTTCTCCCCGCTCTCTTGATGGTTTCTTTTGCTTTGCAGAAGCTTTTCATTTTGATGAAGTCCCGCTTGTCTGTCTTATCTCTTATGGCATGGACACCTGGGGTTTTGATCAGGAATTGGTTGCCTACTCTGATATCTGTAAGGCTGTCTTCTGCATTTTCTAAGATTCTTACAGTTTGCGGTTTTACGTTTAGGTCTTTGATCCATTTAGAGGTGATTTTGGTGTATGATGATAGCTAGGGGTCCTTTTTCATGTGTCTGTTGGCTGCACCATCTTTTTCAAACTTGCTTTTGGTCAGCCAATTTCCCAGTACCATTTACTGAATAGGTTCTCTTTTCCTTAGTGGTTGTCGGTGAAAGGTTTGTCGAAGATGAGTTTGTTGAGAAATTGAGGTTTTGCTTCTGGAATCTCTATTCTGTTCCGTCGGTTTGTGTGCCTGTTCTTGTACCAGTACCACACTGTTTTGGTTATCGTAGCCTTATGGTAAAGTTTAAAGTCTGAAAGTATGATACCACTTGCTTTGTTTCTTTTGCTAAGGTTGGTGATCATGTTAGACACCTTTGTGTGGCTATGCCTAATGCAGCATTGTTTTTCCTGTGTAAATTGTTTCCCACCCTTCCTAGCTGAGCTAATGCCCTGAGGAGGTTAGTCTTCTCATCTCCCTCAAGCACAATGCTTATTATTGCCTCCATACCTATGTCTTTACTTTTGTCTGCTGAACAGATTCAGCTCAGCCTTCAAGGCCTGCTCTATTAATTACTTGCAGCCCATTCTGATCTTATCTTTTGTCCACGTGTCCCTTGCCTTTGTGGTCGTTCCTACCTTATTTCTCTCTTCTGACTAAAATTTCAACTTTCAAGGGGTATCATATTCTTCTACCTTTATATCTACCACATTGCCAAGAACTTTTTTGGTTATTTAGTTAACACTTGTCGATTGTTAAATCTATTGTTTGGTTGAAACAGTTGCCTGGAAACTTTTGATCCTGCCTGAGGCTTAGCAACTTAAGGTTCTTTGTTTTTTTTTTTCTTCCCATCTTTCATAGGTAGAAGGAATGTTTTACTCTTTCTAGGACATTTTATTTCAATATAAAATCTGTGTGTTTCATGGGGAAATAGTTATATCATCATTCAATGTTAGTAGTTTTCTTTATATCAAACTGTTCCACACTGTTTTAAATTTTAGTTGCAGAATATAGAATGCCTTTTTTTTTTTTTAACTTTGAGTGATGTTAAATGATAAAATTGCTTGTTTTTAACAGCTTAAACAACAACTTAAATTATATGTTAACTTTTAGTTCAATATATATTCAAATTTAATATGGCTTAATATTATGGCTTAGAAATGTTAATATAGTTTCTTAAAACCTATTCCTTTTTGCGTCATCTGAAACTCTAATGTGGCCCATTTATTGTTAATTTTCTTCGAAACAAAATTTGGGAGTCTATACTCACAGAACAGACTTTAAGTTAATTGCTTACTATATGCTATCATTTACATTTACCACCAACTTGTACATTTTATATACAGTGCAATGAGCAGTTTTATGCACAATTAGCTTCTTTGTAAAAGCCTGACCTCTAAGATGACTTTTCGAGGAAGAGTAAAGTATTTATATTTGTTTAAAAAATTGGTTTAATTAAAAAGAGTTTTGTTATTTTAATATGTGCCAAACATAGCTAAATGGTAATGTTCCAGCACAATAAATTACCAAATTATTTATTCCCAGTGACCCAGTTGTTAACTAGTCTTAAATTTGATTAGCATTATTAGTAAGAAACAGTCATAAAATTTCCTCTTGCAATCTTTTTTTAATATCAGAAATTATAATAGAATCTGACTACAAAACCATCCACATTTTGGGTTTTATGCTTACATACATATATACACACACATAAATATACACATCTAGAATTTATTGTCTTCACAAATAATAAAAATAATCAAATGATTTCTTACTAATGGAAGACATCAGTAACGAATTCAAAATTCTTGTTCAGTTAAATAATTCTTGTTTACATTAGGGAATGCTACAAACAAAAGTAGAAAACAGCAGTCATGATCCTAGGTCTTCCTGGGAACCACCATTAACCTCTGTGCCCATTTTTTATTTTGTACCTTCAGCTGCAAATGATTTTTTGAAAAATAGGAATGTTGTTTTGAATCTGCTTCTGTTGCTCAAGTAGTTGAAATTATCCTTTCATACTTAACATATTCATCTGTGCCATAATTCTAAATGACTGAAGAATGTTCCGGCATATAATTGAATTCCACTTTTCTGTTTTTATACATTAAGCTTATTTTGAAATTTATTATATACCCCTATAGGGTAATTGTAATTATTGTTCCACAACAAATCCTTAGAAGTACGTTTGCTAAGTCAAAGGATGGGCTTATTTCCAAACCTTATAGTTTTCCTATAGACCCTCCTTTTTGACTCATTTTACTTGACCTCTCTTTGGCGTTCTATATTCTGTCTACTTAATGAAATTCATTCCCTTCATGTTCATTCATTCAGAAAATGTTTATTGAATCCCTACTAAGTGGCACACTTTCTTAGATACAATATTTTTGGCAGCATGTCTAACTGTTTTTAAAAGGTTTTTCGGATTCCCTTGTGTCATTCGTTTTGACTGATTTTCTTCTCTAACTACTTTTCAATAGGAATTGTCTCCTAGAATTATATCTTTGTTGACTCACCCAGTATGTCCAGCCCTAAGATTTTCCAAGACCATATTTGCAAATTTCACTGGATATTTGAGTCTCCATACCATGCAAGCCCAGCAAACTTTATATGTCCCCAAACCATACTCTGTGTGTATTTACAAAAGCTCATACTAACCTACAACTCCAGAATGTTTTCAAAACTTGGGTCTGAATTTGATGCTTAGAGCATGTGAGCAAGCTCCCCACAGTGTCTGCTCATTCTTTGCGGCTCATTTGGAAGTTTTTTGGCAAAGTTTCACGTTCCTCTTCTCCGGATATGGATATATATGAATTGAAAACTTTAAGCTTTAGAATTGGGAGTATGGTTAGTGAGTGTGTAATTCATGTTCCTTTCTTGATTTTGATGCAGGCGGGCAGGAAATTGGGCCTTACATCTCAGTTACTTAGTTATTGGGGAAATGAAATTGTTGGTTAAGTAAGATAACCATGCATGTGTGCACATATATATAACATGCATCCGCATATAAATAAATACACATATACAAATAGTTAACCAAATACAAATGTACATGTGTTTGACTAAGTATATGTGTGTATGTATGTATATATACTACTGGTGTTTGTAAAAGTATAATTTTTGGAATTTATGGTGATACATATATGGAATTATTTAGATTATTAGTAGAAATAAAATGTATTTCTTTCTTTTTTTTTTTTTTTTTTTGAGTTGGAGTCTCACTGTCACCCAGACTGGAGTGCAGCGGCACAGTCCCAGCCACTGCAGCCTCGACCTACTAGGTTCCGGCGATCCTTCCGTCTCAGCCTTCCAAGTAGCCAGAACTACAGGCATGCACTACCACACCTGGCTAATTTTTGATGTATTGTAGAGATGAGGTCTTGCCAAGTTGCCCCAGCGGGTCTCAAACCCGTGGGCTCAGGCACTTCACGCACCTTGGCATCCCAAAGTGCTGGGATTACAGGCTGAGCCACCGAGCCCAGCCAATATAAAACATATTTCTTCCCTAATTCATTGAACTAAAACGAGGAGAAATGACTAGACAAAGATTAGGGGGCTTGTGACTGTAGGCATGAGATAAACCAGGAGCAAGTTTGAAATTCCTTCAAGTAGAATTGACAGACAACTAATACTAATCTGTAGTGGCCGAATGTTCAATCTGAGAGACCACTAAGAGCCAATTCCGATGAAAGTTCAAGAGGGTCTTTATTTGCAAGCTTGAGCCTGGACCTCTGTCGACAACTGACACAGCGGAGTACACCCAGAGGCCCTGACTTCCTTAAGCAGACACCTTTTATGTTTTTACACAAAGGGAGGAGGAGTTTGGGGGGACTTTCCAGTCTTGTTACCATTTAATTGGGTAGTAACCTCTGGTGGTGAGCTCAGTCGTGGAGGATTGGCTAGCTTGACTCGGGCTGACCTTGGCCCACTAGCTGGGGAAGTTGCAGAGACATTTGGAAACTTTAGGTGATTTTCCCCTGGCACCTGATTGGTTGTTGCTAAGGGGAAAGTGGGTCAAGGGAAGGGGTTGAAGCTTGAACTGGAGCTTTGCAGTTTTTCCCATAACTGAAACTTTAAACAGCTACAGGTTATGTTTTAAAGCAGAAAACTAAAATGGCTGTGCTATAGTCCACAAGCCGATTACGTATTTATTGGGTTATAGCATGCTCTTAACCTAAGTTTATAGTATACTTTATTACGGTTCTCTCAAAGCTTCACAGAAGCACTCCCGTAGACAAGTGTCTGCCTCCTCACACTAATGATATGATAATATTCTTAAAGCAGCATAGAAAGTTTATAGACACTAAAAGCAGAGAGTTATTTTTCTGGTGAGATTTGATTCCAGTTTTAAGTAAACAAACTCCTAGGAATTCACATATTCGAAATGCATTCCAAAACAAGAGAAGGGGTTAGTACCTAATTTCCCGGATTATTTTATTCCTTCAGATAGTTCAAGTAAACATTTCACCTGAAGGAGTCACTGATTTTCGTTTCCAGAAATGAATTGGAGGGGAGGGGGGAAAATTGGAGGAAGAGGAGAGTGGTGTGAAGGGCAGGAGAGTGGGTGGGTAGGTGTGGGGGTAGAGAGAGTGGACGTGCGTGTGTGCGTGCGTGTGTGTGTGTGTGTGTGTGTGTGTGTGTGTGTGTG
>NW_007245632.1:142946-177835 GCF_000164805.1 Carlito syrichta
GGGGGGGGGGGGGGGGGGAGGGGAAAAGGGAGGGAAGGAGGAGGGTAGACGGGGGTGGGCGTGTGTAGGGGGAGAGCAGATCTATGCAGTAGCCTAAGTTGCCGGTTTCCACATGAGATCGGGAGGCTCCCTTTGCCTCTGAGGCAAAAGGCACCGCTGTGTTTTCCTCGCCCTTAGTTGGGCATGAGGATCCAGGTCCTAGTTCTCAGCATCCTAGATCACTTAGGTCCTATGCTTTTGGGGCACAGTGGGTGGGCTCTTCGGGACTGGTGGGAAAATCTCGTAGAGGTCTTCCAGTATGGTTAGCGTGAGCTGGTATGCCTCATGTCCTACCATAATGATAAAAGGAGTCGCAGACTGTTCACTGATTGCAAGTAGATTATGTCTGTTATGCTCATTGGTGCATATTCAAAGATACACTGATAGTATTGACATACGATGCAGCTGTGTGTAGTGCTAAAATGATACATTTGGTGTCTGTAAATTTCTTGGGACTGTAGAATAAAACCTTAGTTAAGAATGTTATTTTCTAGTGCATAAGAGGCCCCTAATTAGTATATTTGTATTTTATACGTTACAGATAAACATTTAAAAGTTTATAGGACCAATATAATGGATGTTAATGTTAATAGTCTTGTTATTATATAACAATATTATCTGTTAGCAGTACCCAGTTAGAGTCGTTCTGTAAGTCTTAATGGTTAGCACAGAAATCCTGTGAGTCTCTGGAGTCTGGACTGACCCTGGTTATAATTCTTTGCCCTGCAGTTCTGATTGAATAGGCTTCGATTTGTTTCTGAGAACACTTCCATTTTGATGTGTCAGAAATGTCAATTTCCTGTGGTGAAATTTAAATCTTTTACCTAGGAGAAATTTCATTTTATTTTAGGTTTCTAATGTAAACAAGATAAACTCCTTTAGGAGTTTTATTTTTTTAATAACTTTTTTACCCATAGTATTTTTCTTTATGACAAAAATGAAGTCCTATTGATTCAGTTTTATTACATTAGAGATAAAATTTAATAAAGTGAAAGGTAATTTTTTTAAAAAGGCAATTTAGAGCTTAGAAAACAAACACATTTGTTTTTGTTTTCTCTGTTTGAGCAAAAGCAAAGACCAAGTGAATGCCTAGATTCTGTGTGGCTTCTGTGTCCTCTCCACTTGCAGCACGTGGCCTGTATCTATCTTGTTGGCGGAGCCGCTGGGGAAGGCGTGGTTTGTGTGACCCTGCCACACACTCTTGCTGTCTATTTTTTTAGAAGCGCTCGGTGTGCACAGCTTTTAAGAACGCAAGGGGATCCTCTCCCCGTCCTTCCATGCTCCTAGCCCCACTCCTCAGAGGCAGCCTGTTTAGCGCCTTGAGTTGCTTCTTTTGGGGTTCACCCCCAGATCTTTAAAGTGATAGGCTCATCCTATGGCGATTTTCCAGCTTCAGACTTTTGTCTCTTGTCTTGAGGGATTTGGAAGCTTGGGGTTTAGGGTTCCTCAGCCGTCCCTCTCTTTCTGCTCTACAGTTTCACCACAGTCTTGATTAAGTCCCCACTACAAGCTTGCGTGATGATGAATGTACAAGTGGGATGCTGTGACTGTATTTTCTTTTTCCTAAAACTTTATTTTCCCTGGAGTTAATAATTGCATGATATTTTGCATTTGCTTTATGTTTTTTATTTCTATACTAATACTGTATCTCTAGACGGCCCTAAAAAACGTACTGCTTCCAGTGCTATTGCATAATACTGATTTAGTGCTCTTATGTCTCCGGTATTTGGATTGGCTTTATACTCAAGTCATTCAGTTTCAGGACAACTCTATAAAGTATTCTTATTATCTTCACATTTTGCAAATGACTCACCAGGATCACAGAAGTTAAACCATTCACTTAAGGTGACACAGCTAGTAATTGATGGAGCTGGTATTAGAATCCAGTTGGCCTGGCTCCAGAGAATGTGATGCCTGACCTGTCCATTGTGCTGCTTTGTGACATACATGTCAAGGTGCCTCACAATCATTCTAATTATGTTTCATAACCACAACGTCTTCACATTGTTGAGGGTGGTGACATATCCTATTCATGTTTATGAAAACATAAACCCTCAATAAGCTAAAGGACATGTAGTAATCTATTTTGTTTTTTGTCATTTCCTTTTGCTCCTCTTTTACGGAGAATTGTTTCCCACTGTGTATCAGCCTTCCTGGAATTTCCCTTCACCATCATCTTGAGAATTTCCTGTTTCTCTTCTGAGTTATATCCCCTGTGATCTGGGATCCACTTCCTGTTTCTTGGTTACCTCCTTTGTTTTGATAGAGTCACGTTCTCAGTAAGAAAGGATGGAAGAAAGGAAGTTTTCAACGTGGGAGTGGGATGGAGGCTCCACAATACAGTTTTGGTTTCTGTGAAACCAATGGATGAGTTGTAACTGATTTAGTAAGTCAGGAAGGCTTAAAACCCAAGATGGCAGTGGGGGGAACTCAGAAGCAACTTATTTATATACCACAACATTTTAGAAGCACTAGGAATTAAGGCACTACTGAGAATGGAAATGAAAGCAGAGGATAAGGTGAAAGTCTGACTTTGAATAATAAGATTCTTTCGAATTATGAGACTCAGATCTGCTTTCAGACTCTTTGCACTCCTGCCTCTTCTCAGCTGAGTAAACTTGTTCAGAGAACATTGGAGGATTTACCTTCTGGAAAGGATCTATCAGAGACATCAAGTGCAGTTGAAAGAAGAGGTACTGTGCTTCAGTCGGTTAAACTGGTTTAGAATAGGTTTAATTGGTTCATTTACTGCCAATTAAAGATATATTGTGATTGTATTTCCTTTTCTCCCAAAATGTGTTTTTTTTTCAGAGTTAGCAAGGCATCAGGTTTTCCATTGCTTAGTTTTTCCATATATTTAGCAGTAATTTATCTTAAGATTGTTAGCACAAGCTGGACTCAGTAGCTCAGCCTGTAATCCCGCGCTTTGGGAGGCTGAGGTGAGTGGATTGCCTGAGCCCGCGGGTTCGAGACCCACCTGGGCAACTTGACGAGACCTCATCTCTACAGTAAGTCAAAAAATCAGCCGGGCGTGATAGTGCACGCCTGTAGTTCCAGCTACTTGGAAGGCTGAGGCGGAAGGATTGCTGGAACTCAGCAGGTCGAGGCGGTAGCTGGGAGCGGCCACTGCACTCCAGTCTGGGCGACAGAGTGAGACTCCAACTCAAAAGAAAAATAAAATAAAACAAAAATAAAAATAAAAAAGATTGTTAGCACAAAAACATAATTAATAACATAATTAATAGTGTCCAATAATTAGCAAAAGTGCATATTTTTGGCAGGACTGTTTTAAGCTCTTTGAATATTTTGAGTCATTTCAGCCTCACTGCGTTAGCATTTCAAACAGTAATAACATTCCTTCACAGTATAATTTCCCTCCCATGAACAAAAATGCTTTTATCCTCTTTCCTAACAGGGAGAATTAGAGCCTCATCAGTGTTTGGTGATTTTCATTCTTTGTTAATTTGGTTATAATCACATCTTCTTATCTTATAACCTGAAAACTGAATTCCAAAATCAGCACCCTATATTAAATAGGGGAAAAAGCAATGGAAGAAGAAGGAAATTGGTTAATATATAAATGCTTACTTAACATAGCAAGAGTGGAAATATGGTTGCCTAATACAATTCTTGTCTCCGCAAGTGGACATGAGGCTTTAGTTGGTGTTTATAACTTTTCCCCGAATCCTCATTTTTTTTCCTCTTTGGACTCAGGAAGCCTCAGCTGTATGACCTATATCTCCATTTTAGTTTTATATCTAAAGCTTCAATCTTGAGGGTCTTGGGCACTTGATGTTCTGGTTTGTGTTGCATTGCGTTCATCTTCCATTGAGTTTTACTGCTAGGCATGGCAGTACTAGGAGGTGCCACATAGGATATCCTGGACTCCAGACTTTCTTTCCGTCTGCCTCTATTGCATAGACACACTCTCCTTTTCATTGATCATCATAATCAATCCCTTAAATCAGTGCAGTTACCTTCTTCTGCATATTGATTAAGGGATATGAGGATCTCTGAAAGGTTGGAGGAAAGTTTAAATTTTCAATTCTGGTAGAAGTACTCCATTTTGGAGTAAGATCCCAGAGTCATCACCTCTGTGACACCCAGAAGTCGAGGAGTCAGAAAACCAAAGAAAGTTATTTTCACTTCTACTTCTTAGTTCCTAGACTCACATACTACAGTTTGAAGGGAAATGGCACCATACCTTAGTTTCTGGCTCGGAGCATCTTGTAGGACTGCACCTCAGTATTGCGAGACGCTGTGTTCTTGTGATATAATACAAAGTTTTAAACATGCAGTTCCATCAATATCTGAGATTAACTGCTTGGTCTTGTGTGTTAAGCCAGTTTCTTTGTCAGATGAAGTGATTTATGGATACCACAACCCTGAGTTAAGTCCAGAGTTCGTAAAAAGTCCATACACAGAGAAGCACAGTGGCCAAAGACGTCAAGTTCCATATCTGGAATGAGAAGGCATTTAATGTAACCAGCCAGCTGCTCGGTAGCTCACTGGTATCCCTGTACTGTGTTTTAAGTCCAGTGTTGGTCTCTACCTCTGGCATTCTGGGGATTCAACAATAGCCGTAATCAGATAATCTGTGAAGACAAAATTCATATTGTTCAATTTACAGGTATTTCTTATGCAAATTTAGCAACCAATCTAGTGTTATAGGAGTTTTTAGGAGTATTAAACTGTATTATAGGAATTTCTAAAACAGCTTATATGTGCACAATGAAAGTAGCATTTGTAAGATAAGCTTAAACTGGCCCTGAAAACACAAGTAAATTGTATGAGCATATGAATCACATTCACAGCATATACTTATGGCTTATGGAAAGGTTTCTCTAATTAGGTGACTAGGGAAGAAAAAAATACTAAATCTTGTTTATAGATGGTGCAGTATAGTATACTAGCACCTGCTAGAATTGGACTACTGTAGCTTTATAGCTTTTCAAAGAAAGAAAGTCTTTTTAAAATTTTTAAAAATTATTATTATTTTTGAGTCAGCATCTCATGGGATTGCCCTGGTTGGAGTGCAGTGATATGATCACGGCTCACTGCAGCCTCTACCTCTTGGGCTCAAGAGATCCTTCCACCTTAGCCTCCCAAGTAGCTGGGACTACAGACATTGCCGCCATGCTTGGCTAATTTTTTGATTTTTGGTAGAGATGAGGTCTCGCTGTGTTGCCCAGGCTGGTCTCAAACTCCTGGGCTCAAGCAGTCCTCCCTCCCCGGCCTTCCAAAATGCTGGAATTACAGGTGTGAGCCACTGCACCCAGTCCCAAAGAAGGAAAATCTTGAAGTAGCATATCTACTTATTCACTTTGTCTGGAAGGAGATAACTTCAAGTACTGAGATAGATAGATAGATAGATAGATAGATAGATAGATAGATAGATAGAAGATTGATTGATTGATGTACCATGGCTAATGGTTAGACTGTATGGTCAGGGACTCAGAATAAGGAAGATTGAAAGTTTAGCTTAAGAAGGTTTATGGGAAAAAAAGTATATAGATGGTCTACTGAGAATATGCTCAGATTGAGATCATACTTTTGCCTTGTGTGAATGTTCTCTGAAGGGCTCCCTCCTCCTTCCTCCTGACCTCTCTCCCCAGCTGCCATAGTACTTGCTCAAATGGGATCATGGACAAAGAGGCCATGATGGTGGGAGCTTGAAAGTATGCTTATCAAAATAAGGAACACAAAATAAGACCAGTTGTTGAACAAAGAGAACATAGGTTGACTTCAGAATCCCATGAATCTGTTTGGGCTCCTGGTCTCGCACTTTGTCAAAAGTTCCTGTAGTATCCCATCTGCCACTGAAATGGAATCCAGTGTGGAATCTGCTGGGTTAAAGGCCCATGTGATAGATTTTCCAAACTTGGAGCCTGCTGAGTTTTTGATGTTGTTCTTCGCACAGGTCATATTCAAAGTTGATAGAATTAGGGATAATTTGACAAACCAGAGCAGCACACCCAAATATTGTAGAAATTGCTTCCAAAATTCAAAGAGGCTAAAATCAAGCATTTTACCATTTCCTTGGTTGTAATAGTGTAAGACTAAGCAGTTTGTCATGCATTTTACAGGAGATTCTAGAGCATTAGAGCTCAGAAACTTCACTGAGAATGTGAGTCTCTTCATTTTTACGGATTACTCACCCTCTGGAAGACCTGTGTCTTACTAAAACATATGGAGTACCAGCAACCTGCCTACCCAGGTCCAGTTAATATTATGTCATCAATAGAGTAGTTTTTCATGATGACCTCTGAGTTGGAAAGACAATCAATCTAACTTCTCTGGTGTAATGGGGAGTTTGTTCCCTGAAGCACATAGTCTGAGTTGTCTGTGTGGAGTATTTCAGAGGGTTTTGATAGCAACCATGTAAACGAGCAGTTTGCTGCTGTTATGAGGAGACTGTTGAAAACATTCTGCAACTTTGCATTGAGATCTTGTACTGCTATTTTTTTCCTTTCCGGTGGATACAGATGCAGTTTATTAATTGTGAACATTTTATGTATGTTTTAGACATTTCTGTATTTTTTTTACAGAAGCTTTAATTCACTCATTGCAACAAGGGAAGAGAAAATGTAACGATGGTAAGATTTCTGTGAAAGTTATTTGTCTGGAGAGTACATTCACATGTAACACAAAATGTCTAATAGAGACAAGCACGTGGCCTTCAGTGCCTGAGGTGAGATGAGAAAGCTGTTGAATGTCATCAATAAACCTGATTCAAATGGGGCATGCCATTCAACTGAATATCACCACAGGTGTACAGATGTGTCCTAGAGTTTTTAAAAGAGCCTTAGGCCCTGCGCCTTTAGTCACCTGCCGTGACTCCAAAAGTTTTGCTGTAGGCAAACAAGCTTTTTCACATCTTCATCACCTTTAAGCAGCAGCCCATATCTCCAAGGGAATAGACTTTTGGGGCTCCTGGGAGCCATACATTTGTACTAGTGGGATAATAGCTGCCCATTGCTCAGCATTGCATGAAACAGAGAATAAAGAAACTACTCTCTGTCTTTTGGCGTACAGAAACTTCTCGATCTTGCTAAAAGTAAACTAATAAGCCATACCCTAAGAAGATTTGTGTGTGGGTAGGTAGAATCGATCTGTTTCTAGCTGTATCTTTTTTTAAAAAATAAATTTAAAGATGTGGGGTACAATTCAGGATTTGGTATACAAATGATCATCGTACAGGTAAAGTTTGGGCCTCCCTTTGGTCCCCATTTCGCCTGGCTTGAGATCAGGTGTCCTCATGGATGGTACATGCCACCCTCTTCCCCTACCCCGGCAGTTTCCAGATACTGCTGATCCCTTTCTTAGAGTATTATGGTAAATATTCAGGATCCGCTTACGAGTGAGAGCGACTCACAGATGGCATCAGTGGGCTTGCGCGCGCCCATGCGCGCGCACACACACGTACATGTATTTGTTCACATGCACGCTCTCTCTCTTGAAATTTGCACGTTTATCTTACTGTTGGTGTCTTCACATATATTTACTTGAAATGATACTTGTTATTTCTCATTTAAAAATCTGAAAATATACCCTTAAAATATCCCAGGGTGGCATGATGAATTTGGATTGAACATAAATAATTGCTGACTTTCTCTTAGAATATTTTCTTGATATAACCAGCTTGTTTTATATGTGAAATAAACATTTGATTTTTTTTTCATAACTTTGTAAATTTGGATTGGGGCAAAAATATAAAAAAAGAAACCTGGCAAATTATTGCTTTTAAGCTTAATAATATGTAAGTTTTGAGACATGTTTTTACGGACACTTTTCTAGTGGATATAAAATAATCTGTATACTTCTAGTCACTTTGTAAATCTAGCCTTAATATTATGGTTAGGCAAAGCAATAAAATTTTTTTACTCAAGTACTTTTTCCTTCTATGTTTAGTGTAACTGCTGGCTTATGCAAATATGCTGGTGTAATTAATGAACCAGTAAGATCTGTTTATTAAATGATTACATAATTAAATAGCAAATGGCATTAGTTGATATCAAGTCTTGTGAGAATCTTTATGCCTGATCGTTGAAGTATGCATTCCTTTATCAGTAGTCTGAATATTGTAAATAGTGCTGCAGTAAACATAGGAGTGCAGATATCTTTTTGTTACACTGATTTTCTTTCTCTAAAATATATTCCCAGCAATGGTATTGCTGGGTCACATGGTAGTTCCACTTTTAGTGTTTTGAGGACCCTCCACACTGTTTTCTTTAATGGCTATATCACCTTGTACTCCCTTACGTCCCACCAGCTGTGTATGAGCATTTTCCTTTCTCTGTATTCTCACCAGCATTTCTTTTTTTTTCTTTTTGATATAGCCATTCTAACTGAAGTTAGTTGATATCTCATTGTGGTCTTAGTGTTGGTTTTGCTGTTGGACACTTAAAAAAATATGTCGGTTGGCCATTTGTATGTCTTCTTTGAGAAATGTCTGTTCATACGTTTTGTCCATCTTCTAATTGTAGGATGGTGATTGTTTGTTGAGTTGTTTGAGTTCCTTATATGTTGTGGTTATTAGTCCTTTGTTGAATGGAGAGTTGGCAAATGTTTTCTCCCATCCCGTCGGTTGTTTCTTCACTCTGTTAGTTGCTTCCTTTGCGGAGCAGAAGCTTTTATGCTTGATATAATGCCATTTTTCCATTTTTGCTGTATTGCTTGTGCTTTTGAGGTCTTAACCCCCAAATCTTTGCCAGGACCAATATCCTACAATGCTTTTCCAATACTTTCTTCTAGTAGTTTTGTAGTTTCACATTGTGCTTTTAGGTCTTTAATCCATGTTGAGCTGATTTTTGAGTATGGCGTAAGATGGGGATCTCGTGTGTCTTTCTTCTGCGTATGGATACTCAGTTCTTCCAGCACCATGTAGTAAAGAGCTGCCCTTTTCCCAGAATATGTTCTAGGCACCTTTGTTGAAAATGAGTTGGCTATAAGTGCGTGGATTTCTTTCTGCAGTCTCTATTCGTTCTGTTGGCCTGTGTATCTGCTTAAGCAATGTATTTTAATTTTGCTGCTTGTATTGAGTCTATAAATTAAGTTGGGTGAATTGACAACTGCATAATACTGAGTTTTCCAATCTGTAAATGTGGTATATATCTCCATTTAATTAGGTGTTATTTAATTGCTCTCAATAAAATTTTATAGTTTTCTACATGGAGGTCTCATATATCTTTTCTGAATTTAATTTGTGTAGCTTTTATCATATGTTTCCCAGGGTGTATTACAGTGTGTGGCAATATCAGTAAGCAATTAAGAGCATGGATTCTGGAGCCACATGTGCTTTGCCTCTATTGAAATCTTTACATTTTTAAGTCACATATTATAACTTTCTTCATAGAGGTCCTGTTCTTTTTATATTTATTATTCTGTTATATCTTTTGCTGGTGTTAATGAGATCTCTTTTGCCATGGTATTGTTTTAATTGGTTACTACTGATATTTTACAAGCAAACTTATTGGGGTTTTAGTTTTGGAATTTTTTTTTTACAGGCCACCTGGATAATTTTAATACACACACACACACACACACACACACACACACACACACACACACACACACACACACACACACACACAGTTTCTAGTTGTTTTCTTCTTATCAACCAAATAGCAGCATTGTACTTTTAATTGCTTAGATGTTAAAATTGGAGTTTAGGTTAGTTTTCTATTGCTGTATAAAGAATTGCTATAAACTTTGTGGCTTAAAACAGCACATATGTACTATCTCAGTTTCTGTCTGGATACAATTTATCTGAGTCATCTGTTCAATTTCAGAGAGCTGTAATCAAGGTGTTGACTGTGGCATTCGAAACTGGACTAGGGAATGGTCTGCTCCTGAACTCACACAGATTGTTTGCCGAGTTGAGTTCCTCACAGATTTAGGACTGGGGGGTTTGCTTCTTGTTGGCTAGATGCTAGAGGTCCTTGCAGGTGACCTAATGAAGGCTACCCTCAACTCCTAGCAACTCATCTGTAGTTCCTTGCTGTGCGGTTTTGCCCAGTATGACTGCTTGCTTCTTCAAGCCAGCACAGGAGACACTCCAAAGCGAAAAGCAGCATAGTCTTATGGAGTGTAATGTCATAATCACATACATGTAATCACGTCCATTCTGTTACCTTTACCATACTCAGCTGGCTAGAGGCAAATCAGAGGTCCTACCTACACTCAAGCGAAAGGGATCTCTCAGGGGCGTGAGCACCAGGAGGTAGGGATCGTGGGAGCCAAACTAAGAACCTGCCCACAGTAGAGCCATTTCCGGAAATCCTGACAGTACCCTAGTTTAAGCCACTGTCTTATCTAAATGATTGCTATAGCTTTTTAACTGGTTTCCTGTCCTCTTCCCCTGCCTAATTTCAGCCAGCTCTGTACTTAGCAGCCATTAATACACAGATCAGATCATCTCAGTCCTATAGTCGCAGAGTTTTTCATATCGGAATAAACCATCCATTGATTTTTCATGTCATGATAGACAAATTTGGAGTCATCACAATGGTCTGCAGGGGTCTACATGATCTGGACTCCAAATATTGCTTGGTCCTCATCTCCTAATTCAGGTTGAGTATTGCTTATCTGAAATGCTTGGGACCAGAAGTGTTTCAGATTTGGGATTTTTCTTTCTTCAGATTTTGAAGTATTTGCATATACATAATGAGATATCTTAGGGCTGGGACCCAAGTCTAAGCATGAAATCCATTTATGTCTCGTATACAACTTATACACATACCCCGAAGGTAGTTTTATGCAATATTTTAGATAATTTTGTATACGAAACAAAGTCTGTATACACTGTATCATCATAAAGCAAAGGTGTCATTATTTAAGCCACCTGTGTGGACAGTCTGTGACAGTTTGGCATCACTGTCTTTCCTGACTCTGAATTTATATGATCCCTCTAAGAATTATTTTCTTACACTAATTCACATGTAGTAAAAAAAAAAAAAGTGACATGCCACTTATACAGTAAAAATGATGTATGTATTCAGGGTCACTAAGCTTCACAATAGCATCACCAGAATAAGCACCTGTCTTGGCTGATAGAGAACAGCGACAACAAACAATTGCAGGCTTTCAGTCTCCACCTACAATGCTGTGTTTTGATTAAAAGGATACTGAGCAGTGTTGGTAACCCCCTTGGAGATGCTGAATAAACCATGTGTTGTGCGTTTTGACTATGAACCATCACATAAGGTCAGGTCTGCAATTGTCCACTTGTGGTGTTATGTCAGCACTCCAAAAGTTTGGGACTTTGGAGAATTTCAGATTTCGGATTTTGAGATGCTCAGACTGTACTTTCTCACTTTCTTATTCCAGTTCGACTGCACTGGCCCCTGTTTTATTCTTCAAACATGCTAGCAATGCTTTCCTCTTACTTACGTCCTTTGCTCAAGCTTTTTATTCCACCAGTTACACTTTCCCCCCAGATACCTCCATGGCTTGCACTCTCTTTTCTTTTAGGTCTTTACCAAGGTGTCAACTTCTTAGTGAACTCTTTTCCTGACCACCTTATTTCAAATGACATGTAGTGATCCATTTCTTCCACTCCCTTGATAAAACAACTTTTTCACTTCCCTGTTTTAGTTGTATTCATTACTGTGTTTCGTTGTTTAATCTTTAATTTTGTTCATTGTCTGTTCCTCTCCTCTCGTATTTTGAATTTCATAAGGATTTGATTTTTGTTTGTATGTTATTTATTGGTGAATCTCCAGCACTTAAAACAGTAGGAGGCACTTTGCAGATATTCAATCAATTATTTAAAAGTAAACAGAGTTTTATGTCTTTGGGTAGATAGACTCACAAATAAACAGTTCAAGCATCCTTTAATAATGAACATTATATCTCCTTGCAGATAGCATACATCAGTGCTCAGATAGCGTTTTATTCTTGTCTTTTTGCATGCGCTTGAGTTTCTAGATTGATGCCTTATAAAATGGACAGTTTTGCCTTCCTCATGACCTTAAAGAGAATGTTCTTCCTTTTTTATGCTTTTAGCTCTTGTATTGAGATAGATCTGATTGTTTTTTTTTTTTTGAGTAGGAGTCTCACTCTGTCACCCAGACTGGAGTGCAGTGGCCGCTCCCGGCCACCACAGCCTCGACCTGCTGGGCTCTGGCGATCCTTCCGCCTCAGCCTTCCGAGTAGCCGGAATTACAGGCATGCGCTACCATGCCCGGCTGATTTTTTTTGATTTATTGTAGAGATGAGGTCTTGCCTGCCCAGGCGGGTCTCGAACCCGCGGGCTCAGGCAATCCACTCACCTCAGCCTCCCAAAGGCGCGGGATTACAGGCTGAGCCACCGAGCCCGGCTCTTTTTTTTTTTTTTTAAATCAAATTAAAGAGGTACCTTTCTTTAATTTACTCAGAATTTTTGGGAGGACAGGAAATAGAGAGTGGATGTTGAATCCGAAATCAAACAGCTTTTAAGCATCTGATCAGATGATTAAATGGTTCTCTTCTGTTACATATTGATGTCAGAAATTGCATCAGGGGGCGCTTTAATATTAAACTCTCCTTTCTCCCTGGAATGAGTTGTACTTGCTCACAGTATAATACTCTTTTAATTTACTGCTGGATTAAATTTGTTAAGCTTTACATTATTCCTAGTACTTGTAAGATCTTAAAAGTCTTATGTCATTTGTTAGGTTCTATTTACTCTTCCAATTAGGATAATTTGTTGCAGGCATGTACTTGCTCCCAGACTTGCTCAGTTTACCTTGAATCACCTCGTTGTTCACCTAGACACCATAGACTCCTCTTTTCAAATTTTAAACTTGAGATTCATTGACAATTGTTTTCATTATCTGTGCAGCAATCTAGTAGTCCAAAGAAGGCTTCCATGTCTTGGTTAATGCCAACTTCCTGTTGTTCTCACTGAACACCTAGAGTTTTCCTTAACTTCTTTCTTCCTTTGGCTCCGTGTAGTCAGTCCACCAGGAAACCCTGTCTACTCTTAACATAATTTTAAAACCCTCTGGATATCAGAGTCTTTGTCTTGACTTTCTTTTGTTTGTGTCATTATCTCACTGTTTAAATTATTATAGCTTTGTAATATGTCTTAAAATCTGTTAAAACAGATATCTGCAATATGTCTTGTCTGTTATCATAGTGTTAGACTATGATGTGGTTCCACTGTTCTGTGGTATTGAATGTGGCTGTGGCTGTGTCTGGGGACAGCTTTATTCATGTCACCCCCTACTCTGTAAGTGACTTGGTCTTTTTGCCTAGAATCCTCATGGTTCTTTCTTGCTCGCTTAGTCCACTGACTTTACCAGGCTTTGTCTTGGTGTTGACTCTTTGGGTCCAGTTTACCCTGGGACATATTATACCCTTTACGTATTTAAGTTGATGGCTTATCTTCTCCCAGCAAGAATTTCTTGGCTAATATCTTCAAAGATGTATCCTGTTAGATTATTTTGTTTTTCTAGTTGAGAAATCAGTCATTTAAATTCATTAATTCCATTATATTATTTTGCACTCTTGTCATTCAGTCTCCTATATCTTTTATAGTGCTCTTAACTGTGTTTGTTTCTCTGTTCATGCTTTATTTTTTCTGGTAATTGTTTCTTTTCTGTGTTCATACAGTTCTATCTTGTGCACAGAACTTAATGGAGACCCTTGGTTTATTAAACTTTTTATTTAATTTTATTTAATTTGTGCAAAATTATTTGCTCACGGTTTAAATGTTTACTGGCTTTTTAAAAAATGTATATCTTTGTATCTTCCATTTGGTCATCCTGTTTTTTCCTCTTTTGTTCTTACAGCACCCTTGTATGGCATTTATTTAGGGAGGGATATAAGTTTTTTCGTCATCAGCTATTTGTAGGAGGGGTCATGTTCCTGGTTAGATGGAGTTTTTCTACTGGCCCAGATCTTGTGTGTGTGTGTGTGTATTCCTGTCAGGCTACCCTCTCCGTTCCCCACCGCCCTGCCTGCTTTGCAGTGGAGGTGGACCGTTTTCTGTGTGTAATAAAGGCCTCCGTCACCCAAGAGTGATGAGTAATGAAGTTTTCTGGGACTTCTTGGTCCCCCTTGCTCCTCCTGCTTCTTGGAGCCACACAGGGGCCAAGGATCCTCCTGCGGCTGTCCTGCGTGTTTCGTTTCTGCTGCTGCGAGCAGAGGTCAGGTTTCACATCTTAGTTCGACTTTTCATTTTGGAGAACTGTACTTCATTTTGCTTCTTAGAAGTGAATTTGTCTAGCTTGATTTTTGTTGTTGAGAAGTTTGCGGTGATGTCACATCTGGGACAGCCATGATGGCCTTTCTCAGGCACTGTCCCTCCCCAGCGCCGTTGTCCTGTTTTTACTGCTTGAGGCCGTCCTCCAGCTCATTTGGTGGTTGAACACTTCTGCGGTTTGCTGTTTCCCTCTCTCCTCCATACTTAGGAGTTGTTTCTAAGGAGAGAAGGAGAAACGCCATCTTACACCATCATCTTCAAGCCAGAAGTCTAAGTGTTCTTTCATTGGGTGATGATGTTAGCTTCCAAAATAATAACAAAAATGTTCTTAGCTGTGTAAACAGAGCATGTAATAGCTCTCCAAATTGGTGATAGTGCATTTTTCTTTAGATTTACACACATTTGGTTATTTTAGCCAATGATATTAGAATAATTATAAAACATGTAATAATTATAATAAGTTAATTATTTACACACATACAGGGAGTGACATTGAATTGCTATTTTTGACCCTTAAAAGCACCCAGCAAACATTTCTTTCTCTCTACTTATTTATGTATCTGTGCAATTCCAAGTAAAACATAAAATTGTAGCAAAACTCAAAAATCAATAAAGATATACAGTGAGAAGTAAATTCCCTGCTGGTCTCTCAGATTCCCACTGCACAGCTATTCTTCCCAGTTTCTTTTTTGTCTTTTGAGAGATATTAAATGTAAAAACAAATATGTATATTAATGTTTTTCTATTTTTATTCAAATACTATACTATGCACAGTGCTGTGCACCTCTCTTTTTTAGTTAATGTACCTTGGAGATAGTTCTTTACTAAAGCCATAAGATACTTTTTATAATTGCATAGTATATCACTGTAAAAAAAAATATATATCCCAAACATTTAAGCTTTTTGCTATGGATGTTGATTGATTGATTGATTGCTATTATGGCCACGGCCACTCTGCAATAAATATCCTTTTATGTATGACCTTGTGCTCATGTATGAATATATTGCTAAGATAAATCAGCAGATGTTTATCAAGCAGATGGTTGGTTTTGTTTTTTTTTTTTTGGATCTCCTGTTTCCTCAAATGCTACCCTTTACACCTTACCTACCTGCCCAGTCTAACATAGCTACCTATCATGTCCATTGCATTATATTTTAAAAACACTTTATCATAGAACTTTTAAATATGTAAAAAGTAGTGAATAGTGTAATGAATCTTCCATGTACCCATCAATCATCTTTATCAATTGCCAGTATTTTGCCAGTCTTAATTCATTGCTTTCCATCTATACACATTTTTTTCTCCAGCAGTTTTAGGGTAAATTTTGGATACGCTTTTACATGTGAACAATTCAATATGTATATCTAGCACATAAGGACACATTTAACAAAAGAAAACAAAGCAACTCAAACCATTACCATCGTACCATTATAACATGGAACAAAGTTAACAGTATCTGCCTCATCTCATCTACTACCTATCCTATATTTTCCTGTGTGACTTTAAAATACACTTCAGTTTTTTGTTTGAGTCAGGATCAAAACAGCTTCTTCACATTTGGTTAATGTATATATTTTTAACTTGTAAATTTTTCTTTCCCTTCTGTTTTCATGACCTTTTTTTCCCCTAAAGAGATATGTAGATAGATAGATAGATAGATAGATAGATAGATAGATAGATAGATAGGAATTCTTCAAATTCTGGATTTGGTTGACTGTTTCCTCCTTGTGGTGGCTTTAATATATTTCTCAATTCCTGTGTTTTCTGTAAATTGATGAGATATGTAGGGTTGCTTAGATGCAGGTTCAATTTCCTTGACACAAGAATACTTGACTGTTGGTACAGAAGATATTCTCTTGCATCACAATAGCAGACACATGATGTATGCTTGTCTCTTTTAATAAGATAGATCAGTGTGTTTAGGTGTTCTCAACTTGATCTGACAATTATAAAACTCACCATTGACATTTTATCTAATGAATATTTTCTAGATTGGCAGCAAAATGACGATTGTATCATTCCTTCTATAATTAACTAATTAATTGCTCAATGAAAGTTATGGCAATTTGCAGTTGTTATGGATTTGCTCATGTTATTTGATGAAATTTTAAATTAATGGTAACATGCTCACTGTTTGGGTGACAGGTTCAATAGAAGGCAAACCTCATGATCGTACAGTATACCCATATAGCAAACCTGTATGGGTACCCCCCTGAACCCAAAACAAATAGGTAGCAGTTGAGAAGAAAATTTACTATTCATATTGATTTAGATATTTTTTAAAAATCTAAATTAGAAATTACCCATGGTCTTACAAAAAGTATCCAGTAGAAACTTTGTGAATTTTAACAACTTAAAGTAAATTAGATATATTTATTTTTCAGTGTGTACAGTTATTTTATTGTTTTAAGAGTAGTGAATTTTTTAAACGTTTAAAAAATACTCAGTAGGAACAACTCTGGAAGGTGAAATTACTATTCAAATGTTTAAAAATGTATCTGAAATAATTTAATGACCTTTCCTGTAAGATTTGTATTTCCATGTATAGGTGTTACTTTGAGACATCAAAGATGTATCTATGCTTTTAGGACATATTTCACAAAATCTTCTCTTATTTTTCCTTGTTATATAGGTTATTAAGTGTGATATGCTGTGATCTGGACAGTCTTCTCCTATTGGAGGCTCAGTATCAAGTATCTGAAGTGTTACTAACTGCCCAGGAAGAAACTATTTTAGAGACTTCGGAGAACCACAGGTAAAAATGGACCATTAAAACACAACATTAACAGCAGTTTTCTTTACAGAGGCTTTAAGACAGTACTTTTCTGTATAATTTGTTTAGCGTTTCTTCTCTTCTCTGAATTCAATAGATTTAAATAACAGTAAAAATCAATTAAGTCATAAATGTCACGGAAAGATTATGGTGGAAGTTTTTGGAGAGGACTTGCAGAGTACTGCTTTCAGTTTGTTGCTTTTGTTGTATATTTTAGTGAAGCCCTTGCTTTGTTAATGGTTCCATGAAACTTTTCACCCTTAAGTTTGGACTGCTTGTGTAGGATGACCCACTAAACAAAATATTTGATGGGGTTTCCCATGAAGAGGCCCCCTACTCCATTGTCTTAATTATGTTAGTTCATTGTCATAAATTCTGATTATTTGCAAAATGAGGTTATGATAATATCATGATAATTTTTTCTGTTAATAAATCATATTTACTTTTGCCTCAATTTGGCTGACAGTTATCAAGTAGACATTCAATAACTGGCATTGCTTTTATGTCTATAATTTTTTTTTTTTTTTTGAGTTGGAGTCTCACTCTGTCGCCCAGACTGGAGCGCAGTGGCCGCTCCCGGCCACCGCAGCCTCGACCCACTGGGCTCCGGCGATCCTTCCGCCTCAGCCTTCCAAGTAGCCGGAATTACAGGCATGCGCTACCACGCCTGGCTGATTTTTTTTTTTTGATTTATTGTAGAGATGAGGTCTCGCTGCCCAGGCGGGTTTCGAACCCGCGGGCTCAGGCAGTCCACTCACCTCAGCCTCCCAAAGGCGCGGGATTACAGGCTGAGTCACCGAGCCCGGCTTTTTTTTTTTTTTTTTTAAAGTGTATCTTCATTCTAGCCAGGTCTTGGAAAATGATGCAGTATTACTTGATACTGTAGATCTGACGTCCAAGGAAAGGGTTAACAGTGGTGGAAAGTGTGAAGACTGCTCATAAGGACATTTAAATTTTGAACTTGCCAGTGTGGCACATAATGCCTGTAATCCCAGCATTTTGGGAGACTGAGGCAGGAGGATCACTTGAGGCCAGGAGTTTGAGACCATCCTGAGCAACGCAGTGAGACCCTATCTCTAGAAAACAGTAAAAAACTTAGCTGGCTGTGGTTGTATGCACCTGCAGTCCCAGCTACTCCAGAGGCTGAGGTGGGAGGATTGCATGAGCCCAGGAGTTCGAGGTTCCAGTGGACTATGATTGCACCACTGTACTCCAGCCTAAGCAACAGCGTGAGCCTGTATTAAAAAAAATAGATTTTTGAATTTGAGGCACTGTATCTAGGATATGAAAGAACCTTGACTAAAAATATAGTTGTTAAAGTCATTATGGAAATAATGCATATCCTAATCCCATATCTTTAAATGCAGTATCATTTGTCAAGGCAGTATACTTTTATTAATCTCATTAAATCTCCATCAGTTGTTTCTCTCTAGCAAAGAGAGCTCTAAGAGGAAAAGTAAATTAACCCTTTTATTCTAAGAGATACACTGAACATATTGTTTCCCAAACCTTTTTCTTTACATTCCAGTGACTTCATTTAAAAATTAAACTGTATTCAATTACAGAGATAACAAAGTTGATATACTTATTTTTCAGGGATTTTATAATTGATGGCTTGTCTGTAGAGAGAAATCACGTTCTTGTTAGAATAAATCTTACCGGTGGGCCATCAGAAAGGATTTTACCTCCAAGGATGCTAGAGAAGGTAAGTGAGGTAAAGAAAAGGGGACACTGTTTTTTGACACATTTTGAAGCGAGGTGGCCAGCGCAGGTGACACTAAACAACATTACCTCTCAAGTGTCTACATCACAGAGTTGAACTTCTGTTACTTGGAAAACTTTAGGATGTAAATAAGAACTTTCAAACTAGAATCATATACTTGATGGCAAGGGGTCGTGAGGGCTGGTTTGTGTAGCAGAGTAGGGTATTATTTTATTGAAAAGTTATCATTCTTTCTGTACGTCAGTATTTTACTTTCAATGTCTTTCTCTTTTGTGATATCTAATTTTTATTGTTAGATGACATATGACTTCTGTATTTCATTGACACTACCTCACCTGCTATGATATGCATAGTATGAGTCATGGAGTTTTTTAAGTTTTTGTTGTTATTAAGAACATTCTTGCTCTGTCACTTAGCAGAAGATGAGATAAATGATTGACAGCACAAGAAAACATTTTGTGGAAGAAAATACAGGTTTCTTCTGGAGATCACAGTTTTCTTTCATGAAAAAATTAGTATGGCCAATATTATCGGTTATAGTCACTAGAACAAGTTAATTATATCTATAACACAAGTTGCACTCTGTTCTAATTATTGTGCGTTGAAATTTTGAAGTGTAACATCAACTAGTTTTTTTTTTTAAGTTGAGCCTCAGTCTCTAGAATGTATGAGAAAAAAGCCAATTTAAATTAATGCTAGCTGGGCTCGGCGGCTCAGCCTGTAATCCTGCGCCTTTGGGAGGCTGAGGTGAGTGAATTGCCTGAGCCCGCAGGTTCAAGACCCGCCTGGGCAGTGAGACCTCATCTCTACAATAAATCAAAAAAAAAAAAAATCAACCGGGCGTGGTAGCGCATGCCTTAATTCCAGCTACTTGGAAAGCTGAGGCGGAAGGATCGCCGGAGCCCAGCAGGTCGAGGCTGCGGTGGCCGGGAGTGGCCACTGCACTCCAGTCTGGGTGACAGAGTGAGACTCCAACTAAACAATAAATAAATAAATAAATAAAATAAATAAATTAATTAATGCTATTTCAGGTACTTTAAAATTCGACATTATTTTAAACCACTTCCTGAAGTTATCTGCCTTCTTTATTTTTTAGGGTGATGATCCATATCCTTGGCCAATGTTTTCATCATATCCTTTACCAAAATGCTACCTGTTAGAGGTTACAAGAAGTGCTCATATAAAGCAAGGTAAAGTATTTGCTGTCAGATACCCTTTGATTGTTAATGCTTTCGTTACAATTTGAAATAAAAACGGCATTAGAGGAGATCAGTATTGGTTTTCTTTCATCAGACGTGCATGGATGCATTTATACCCATTTCTTTGTAATGTTTGGTTTTTCTCACATTTCTGACCCAACGGGTGTAATCCTGTGCTGCATAGCAACCTTTCAGTTAACAGCAAACCACATAAATAAAGGTGGGCCCCTGCAGTTAAAATTCTGTGCTTTTCTGTGTTTAGATACACAAATACTTATCACTGTGTTACAGTGGCCTGCAATATTTAGTTCCTTGACATGCTGTAGAGGTTTCTAGCCTAGGAGCAGCAGGCTATGCCATGTAGCCTGGGTGTACAGCAGGCTGTTCCGTCAAGGTCTGTGTACGTGCACTCCATGGTGTTTGCACAGGGACAGAACTGCCCAGTGATGCTTTTCTCAGAGTGTATCCTTATCCTTATCGTTGTGACACACAACTGTATTTGAGGCCAAATAATTCTTATTTCTTGTGGCTGAAACGTAATGAATCTGTCCAGCGGCAAAAGTTGCTTGGTTAAAAAAAGGAGGTAATGGCTTTTGATTTGTTGAATTAATTCTAGATATGTGGAACTTTGGTTTGTTCAGCAAAGTAATATTTTTCCATAACTGCTGTGTGCCAGAGACTTGAAGTACAGTGAAAATTATGGTACTCACTTTTGCTGAGGCATGAACTTTCAAAGCATGGGTTCAAGTTGTTCAAAAAGTATATGGCAGGAGCTAGGCGCTAAAGAGACAGACGTGCCACCTGCTAGGATAGTACATAAGCAGGACACTCACCCTTCCAAGGAAAATTATGTATAAAATGAAGCATGAAGTGTAAGTGTGTATCTTCTGCTCGATAGAGCATTTTCAGCAGAAGAAACAGCAGGGGGCCGGAAGAAGCAAGAGCTATTCTGAGTACTTTGTGTAGCTGAATTTCTGAGGTTTCGAATGCGGGAGAAGCAGTGAGACTAACACGTAAGCCGTGCCCAACCCTAAAGACCCACGGAGCACGCGCTCGGTTGTTTAGGTTTTACCCCAAGAGCGTTGACAATTCAAACTGTTTCAGGCTAGAGAATTCTAAGATGAAAGATGAAGACACAGACCGCTTATGAATTTGATGTGTTGATTCTTATGTCAGTGTGTTCTCCTATGTGATACCATCCAACTTGCAACGAAAAAAGATAGTATGTGTAACTCGTTTCACTTTCTTTTCATGCAATTTAAAGATTTTGCCTTTGTGCTTCCTTCTTGTGTGACCTTATCTACTCCTTTCAGAGATGTGGGAGTGTTAGTAAGCGTCTTCCAAGAAGGGACCCCTGAGATAATATCATTTTGAAATCTTTTTCTTTCTTTTACTTTTTTTTTTTTAATTTTGAAGAGACAGAGGCTTGCTGTGTTGCCCAACTCCAAGCTGGTCCTGAACTCCTGGGCTCAAACAGTCCTCCCCGTCAGCCTCCCAAAGTGCTGGGATTGCAGGCGTGAGCCACTGCACCTGGCCTTGTTGGACTTTTTTCATCTGACTCATAGACATCTTTTAATGAACTCAGATCATTCTAAAGCGTGAACTCTCATGCTTTTCTGTCTTAGTTTCAGTGTTTTCATCAGAATCTTTATCTTGTCATTCTTGTTTCATGCTTCACCATTTGCTCATCCATTCATTTACCGAACGTATGTTTCCTGAGTGCGTGTTTTCAGGTGCTTCAGAAGGCATTGGAGATAAGAGGATACATTCGGTGAGGTGCATCTTCGCTCTGTGCATCTAGCCTTTTCCTGGTCTTTCTTTCTTGGTATGATGTAATATTGTTATCTTTGTTACATTTTACGTGAAAATAATTCTTTATTAGTTTTTTGAATAGCTGGTTCATTATCAATTTTATTATGTGACTGCCATCTTTGGATAATTTGTTTCTTCAAAATACTTTGTAAACTAAACCAGGGAGATGGAAATCAACACATGACTAAATGAACATTCCCTGAGAAGAAAAAAATTGTATCATCAGTTCCTAGAAATCAGTGCTCAGAGCAGTATAATTTTACTTCCTGCTCTACCTTTATAAAATATTTAGAAGAGGGAATAATAATGACTTCTCTGTATAGCCCAGAGGATAGCTGCAGATGACTGACCTCAGGTGGGCATGTAATGCTGCCAGGCAGCCATATGGTATCCCCCTAGGTTACTTTCCTGTTTCCTGAATTACTGTTTTCAAAATTTCTCACTCCTCAAACCCTTCTCTCCATCTCCATCCTTCCTTTAGTTAGTGGTCATGTTTTGTACTTTACTGGTGATATAGGAAGAATGAAGAACTTCCAAGTGCTCCTGATTCATACCAACCCCCTAATTGCATCTGTGGCCGTTGAGGCTTTCTTTTCTTGCCTTGACTGAACTGCCACTGCTACTTGCAAAGGGTAGTGTCTCCATTTGTGTGCCATATTCCAACCTGCTTCTTCTTCTCAAAGATACTGCTTTTCCCCCTCCTTTTTCTTCTCTTTCTTTCTTTTTTGTTCCCTTGCCTACACTGTGATTTTGGCTGGGACAGCCCCTGTGATTGCACGAGCCAGTTCTTTGAGTCCATCTCCTTCAGGTACACATGATCTGATTTCTTGGAGGAGCCTGACTAGCAGGCACAGCACAATCAGATGGAAGCCATCCGTTCTCACATCAGTCTTCAACTAGCATTGCCTCACTTTGGATCTTGCCTACCCAGCTTTGTTTTTCTTTCAAACCTATACATTTCATTTTCTCTCTAGCTACAGCCTCCATACCAGTCTGTTTTACTTCTTCTAACTTTGTGCATCTATGTTTTGGCCTCACTGGAGCATACAGTCATTGAATATCATTTTTCACCCAACTTATGCAAACCATGAACCTCTTCTGATTGTTCTTGAACCCTACCCAGCTGGATCACCTTTACCAGGGACTTCTATGCTGTTACCGCTAATCTCCTGGGAGAAACTGATTTTTACCACTGTAATTTTTAATAATTCATTTTAAAATGACAAATGAGAATTATATATATTTATTTGTATAACATGTTTAAAAATATGTGTACATTGTGGAATGACTGAATCAAGCTACTATGTGCGTTATTTCATGTACTTACTTTTTGTGACATTTTCCAGAACATTTAAAATTACTCTCAGTGATTTTCAAATAAATAATAAATTGCTGTTACTACGGTCATCCTGTGGTACACTAGATCTCTTGAACTTATTTCTCCTGTCTAACTGAAATTTTGTGTTCTTTGGCCGACATCTGTCCTAACACCCTACCTTCTAGCTTCTGGTAACCGCTGTCTGCATTTGCTTCTCTGAGTTCAGATTTTTCAAATTCAACATAAGTGAAATCATGTGACATTTGTCTTTTTATGTCTTGCTTATTTTACTTGACATAATGACCTCTAGTTCATCCGTGTTGTTGCAAATGCCAGGATTTCTCTCTTTTTTAAGGCTGAACTCCTTCTTATTGTTGGATTTTTGGGGGGAGCAGGGGAATCTCTATCTGATATTCTCCATACATCAGTAGACATGCTGCTTATTCTTTTAAACTTAAAATATTTTGTTTTGAACCCACTTTCCTTTCACTGCAGTCCTTTTTCTGTCCTTCCTTTTACTGCAGAATTCCTTAGAGGAATTGTCTGGTTATTTCAGTTATTTTTTCCCTTCTCTCTTGAATCCACTTGCAAGCTGATTAGGCTCACAGCCCAGGTCCACCAGCCTTCAATCCACTGGTCAGATCTCAGTTCTCATCATACCAGACTTAACGGTATTACTTGACATAGTTGAACCTGTGCCCTTTTTGGAAACAGTTTCATCAGCTGGCTTCTAGAAAACAACACTTGCTTGGTTTCCTCCCTGCATTCCTGGAAAATTCTTTTGTCTTCTTTTTTGAATCTTTAACATCTCCAATCTTTAAACTTTGGAGTGCCCCAGGCTCAACTGTCTTCTTTTTTTCTAGCTATGTTACTATGAGGATCTTGTCTATTCTCATGACTGAAACACTATTACATGTACTGCTGGCTCTCTTATCTTTGCCTCGGATCATTATCTTATGCATCTCTGTCTACTTGACATCTCTGCTAGGAAGTTTAATAAGTGTTTCAAATTTAACATGTCTCAGCTCATCTTTTGATTCTACCCCCAAATCTGTCCTTTGGCATGTTCTCCCTTCTCAGAAATGACCCCTTTGTGTGCCCAGTTCTTCGGGCTGGAAACCCAAAGGCATTCCTGCACTCCCCTCTGTCTTCATTCCTCGTATCCCATCCATTGGCAGATACTGATGAATCTACATATCTAAACTAGCACCTCTTTCATCTCTCACTTGCTGCAGTATCCTGCCAAGTGTCTAGTCGGTTCTAACAGAGAAGTCAGAAGGATGCTGTTGAACCATGAGTTAGAGCATCCTACTTTACTCATTGATATTCTTCAGTGACTTCCCTGTGGCTTGTAAGAGCCAACGTTTATGACATCCTTCCTGGCATGTGGGAGGATGGTACGCTTGGAAACCTTATTTTATTACTTATTTTCTCACCCTCCTGGAGAGGAACTTTTATCGTTTTTCTGTTTGTCCCTAAAACATGGTGTTTGAATAAGACATTACTCTCCATTTAAGGCAAGTATCTGATACTTGCTCCTAATAAGAGAGAGCCTGACATTACCATGGTTCTTGCTAAAGAGGAGAGAATGAGCTAGGCAGCAGTGGGGAGCCTAAGAGGAGCTATTACAGAGGGTTAGCTCATTCATGATGGCTGGTTTCTTGCTGATCAGGAACATGTCCCGCTTTCCCTTGTACCTGAGAGAGTCTAGTGATGGGCGTGTCTTTGAACTCAAAGAAAAAGCCAGATGCATTTCTTTCAGGTATAAGGCTAAATCGAAAGTAATGTGTCTACTTAAACGCAGTGAAATAAAAATAAGCATGACTAATGCACTTTTAAAATACCATTCTTAAGTTAGTAATACTTTAGGACACAAACTTGTTTTAACAGCAAGAGTCATATACTCTCCATTCTGCTTTTTGAATTCAGAAGTAATGATTCACCTATTCTGATAGGTATTATTTTCGTCATCATTTGTCCTGCAGCATTTTGAGATATTGTTTTATTGTGGGGGAAGAAAATCACGTCAGAGTGTGCACATGGTGGCATCCTCCTCATTTCTCCCGCTTCTAGATTTATCCTGCTGGCTGCGGTTAGCATCTTGTTGTCTGTTACATTGTTTCTCGTGAGCTCATGGGCATCAGTGCTAGTTGCTCGAGGGTTCATCTTCATCTGTGAATAGGGATCTTGGGACGTGGTCTGGTTCGTTTTCTTTGTGAGCAGTTTTAGGGTCATCACCTTAAAATGTAAGTGGCCCTTTCAAGGCTACTGATTTGTATTTTCTTTGTGTGTGTATATATGCACATACATATGTATATGTGTACACACATGTATATATGTGTATATATATAGACTTGCATGTATAAGAGCATATGTATAGATCCTCAAACAATTACTCCTCCATGTAGTGTAAATTATTTCTACTTCGACTGTCATTACTCTGTTACCTGAGTGTTCAGATAAGTAGGGTAAAATGCCCTAGTGTAACTCACATTGCTACCTCTGCAGAAGACGAGAGAGGCAGAGAATAGGGCAAAGGAGAGTTGTACTGTGGTCAGCATGTCAGAGTTGATACTGGTGCATAATGCCTTTCCTGTGTTACTCGAAAGAGGAGAGTGATTTTTTTAGTCGTTTCTTGCATGTTTCTAAGGCTACCGATAAGACCAAGCAAGAAGGCACCTGATGACCACTTATATACCTAATCTGGAATTGTACCCCACATCTTCACAATATAAAAATGAGTAAGTTAAAAGAATAAGAGTAGCCAGAGTGCAGCACTGACTCACAGGGTCACTGGCAGCCAGAACACTTGGCATTGATTGCCTTTCTCTGATTTTAGAAATTCACACGGTGACTTCTCGAGAGCCTCACATGTAGTTCTAGTAACCAAATGCAAGGGAACTTCTGAGTGCTCCATGGAACTCCACAATTGTCACTCTTTACAGTACGTCCCTCCTGTGGCCCTTCCTGAAGGTCACCTCCTTGGGGCTTTCTAAGTAGACTAAGTGACAGCTAGGGTGAGCCACCTGTGCACCCAAGTGTGTTATTTCTCATTCTCTTTCATCTCCCTCCGTCTCATGTCTTTTCTGTTTCTGTAGTTACTATCCTACGTATTCTACATCAACCATACAGATTTTTTTTTCACTTTTCTACAACAGTTTTATTGAGATGTAATTAACATATCATAAAATTCACCCATTTAAGGGCACAATTCAGTGTTTTTTAGTATATCCACTGATGATGTGTAACCATTGTTTTAGGACATTTTCATCACCTCAAAAAGAAACCTGTGCCCTCTCCTCTCTCCTCCCCTCACCCATCCCTAAGCCATCACTGATCTACTTTTTGCCTCTCGAGACTTCTCTAGCCTGGACTTCCATGTGAATGGAGTCGCATAACAGATGGTTTTTTGAGACTGGCTTCATTCGCTTAACGTGATGTTTTCAAGGTTCATCCATGTTATAGTGTGTATTGCTACCTTCATTCCTTGTTATGACTGAAGGATAATCCATTGTATGGATGTACCATAATCTGTTCATGCATTTACCTTCTAACTAGGCAATTGGGTTGTTTCTACCTTTTATCTGTTATGAGTAATGCTGCTGTAAACGTTCACACACAAATTTTTATGTGAGCATATGTTTTCACTTCTCTTCGGTATATGCCTAGGAGTGGAATTGCTGGATTCTGTGGTATTCTGTGTTTAATCATTTGAGAAACTTCCACAAATGTTTCCTAAAGCAGCTGTTCAGTTTTACACTTCCACCAGCAACAAAAGGACTTCCAATTTCTCCTTGTCATCACTAGTACTTGTTGTGATCTGATTTTTTATCTAGCCACTCTTGTGGATACGATATGGTATCTCATTGTGATTTTTATTTGTATTTTTTAGATGACTAATGATGTTGAGCATTTTTCATGTGCTTATTGGCCATTTGATATCTTCCTTGAAGACTTGACCATTCAGATTCTTTGTCCATTTTTACATTGAGTAATTTATCTTCTTATTGTTGACTTGTAAGTGTGCCTTATATATTCTAGATATAAGTTTCTTATGAGACATATAACTTGCAAACTTTTTTTATTTCTTAAAATGCACTAAGTTTGTGCCTCTGAGCCTTCGTTCTTAATTTCCCTTTTCCTAGAGGACTGATTCAATCCTACTCTCGCCATGGGTGCATCCTTCTAACCCTTTTGAGTTGTCAAATTTCACTTCTTCAGAGACAGTATCTTCATTTTATCTGAAATATATTTCTTCCTTTGCTTCTCTCTCTCTCTCTCTCTCTCTGGACCCTTGTCTATTTCTTTTAACAGCACTTACACCTTATGATGAGTTTATATATTTATTTATTTACTATCTGCTACTCTAAAATGTAACCTACACGTGAATGGACAGATGTATCAAAATTGGATTTCTTCTCCCTTTATTTTTCCCATCATAAAACTCTCTTGTGCTCTGTCACTGGATATTGGAAATTTTTTAGGCTAATCTAAAGTAAATTTAGGAATTCTTTACATATATATATTTGGTCCCCTCCCCCACCTTGGAGAGGCTAACCTCTTTCTTTCTCTCTCTCTTGCTCACTGATTTACTTTAAATAAACTGTATTTTCTAATAAAATTTTTTTTTTTTTTTTTTTTTTTTGGGTAGGGATGAGGTTTTGCTATGTCACCTAAGCTGGTCTTGAACTTCTAGGCATGAGCAGTCCTCCTGCCTCAGCTTCCCAGAGAGCTGGGGGTTATAGGCATGAGCTGTTGTGCTCAGCCTAAAGTTAGGAATTCTTACTCATAACCTCTGATCTGACTCGTTTTTCGAGAGCATGCATAGCTTTGCAGTTGGGAAGCTTCTTGAGCTAGACTTCTGTATATATTATTCATGAGGTAGACACCTTTATTATAGTTATTTTATCATTTACAAAATGGTACTTCACTTTTTATGGCACATAAAAGGTGTTCATTGTTAGCATTACATCCCATTTTTTCACAATTGAAAAAATAACCAAAAAATGCACAGCTTTTTATTCCGTGATTACCTCAAATTTAGTCTTTTATAGCTTCAGTATCTTACTTTATTGCTTCCTCCATCCCATTTCTGCTTATCTGATAGGAAATTGATTTTCTGCCTGGCAAAACATTCTCTATCAAATGCTATATAAAAGGGTAACTTCTATGATGACCATCATTCATTTCAATGGAATACATCAAATAACGTTAAAATCTTTATAGTCAAATTGTTCAGCTATTTTTAGTCAAATATTTTTAGATGCCATTATTCTTATATGAGAAAACAGATCATTTTCAAATTCATAAAATGTAAGATGTAAATAAATCCCTCTATCGTGACTTTTTTGGGGGGTGGTGCTCAACATGAATTAATGTTTGTCACTACAAATTAAATGGAACAAAGGAGGGGACTGCCACACAAAACTCAAGCAGATTCTAGTTAGAACCTGTTGCACACAGCTTGTAAATTTTCAGCTCTGAATGAATTCAGTATAAAAGATGGCTTGAATCAGCAGGTTCTATGAATTAATCAAATGTCTGTGAGAACCATATTATGTTCTTAGGTAAGGACCGTGAATCTAAGCCACTATGTTACAACTAAATTATTTGCATAGCTTTGGCACGTTATACAAGTAGTGCAAGTAAAAACATAAACCTCTGCAAATGTTAATGTATTAATATGTCAAGGAATGGAAAAGGCTTTAATAGGTATTATATAAAGTTTGATTTTATAGTTAAGAGTTCAGGACTGTTGGTAGAACACTTAGATAATTATTACAATTGTTGTGGTCAGTAATGAAATGAATTCTAATAATAAATAGAATTTCTAAATTAGAGATGAAGCTGAAGAACAAGACTGCGATATTCTGTGTCTCTGGATTTATAGTGTTCAGTGAATGAGTAACAAAGTTCATGGGTTTTATAGTTATAGTTTTAGAAGGACAGCATATTTCATAACAACAGCTCATGACCACCTCTTTGTCTCAGTTTTGAAGACATGCTGATGTATTCTTAAATTATTCACATTGAAAACTGTTGAGATTTAGCTTTTTAAACTACAGACACATGTTATTCTGTCACTTCAGTAATATCCTCAATTTATAAAAATTTTCATTAATCATAGTGATTTTGTTAAATGCGTTTTTATTTTTTAATTTTTTAAAATTTAGAGATGTGAGGTACAATTCAGGATTAGGTATACAAGTGGTCATCGTACAGGAAAAGTTTGAGCCTCCCTTTGGTTCCCACTTTGCCTGGTTTGAGATCAGGTATGCTTATTGATGTTGTAGCCCTCCGTTTTCCCCGATCCCAGCAGTATCCTGCTACTGACAGTCCCTTTCTTACAGTATTATGGTAGCTGTTCAGGGTCTGCTTAAGAGTGAGAACATGCAGTACTCTGTTCTGTTTCTGTGATAGATCACTGAGTATGATAGACTCTAAATCCATCCAAGTTGCTGGATGTCCATATGTTTTTTCTTCTTTATGACTGCGTAATATTTCATTGTGTATATGTACCACATTTTTTTATTCAGTCTAGTTTCAATGGGCAGCACATCTCTTGATGGTTTATTTTGCTTTGCAGAAGCTATTCAGTTTTATGAGTTTACCCTTGTCTATCTTATCTCTTATGGGCACTTGGGGTTTTGATCAGGAATTGGTTGCCAGTTCCAATTTCCATAAGGGTGTCTCCTACATCTTCTAAGGTTCTTACAGTTTGGGGTTTTACGTTTAGGTCTGGATCTATTTAGAGTTGATTTTTGTGTATGGTCATAGGTAAGAGTCCTGTTTCAATCTTCTGCATGTGGTCAACCAGTTTTCCAGCACCATTTACTGAATAGATTCTCCTCTTTCCATTGGATATTAGTAGAGGCTTTATCGAAGATGAGTTGATTTAGAAATTGAGGTTTTGCTTCCAGAATATCTGTCCTCTTCCTTTGGTCCGCATGCCTATTGTTGTACCAATGTCAGGCTATTTTGATTAATGTAGATTTATAGTAAATTTTGAAGTCTGGAAGTGTGATATTTCCTACTTTGTTTCTTTTGCTAGGGATTATTTTTGCTATTTGTGGTCATTTATGTCTCGATATGAATTTTTGTATTTTCATTTCCAGGTCTGAGAAGAATGATGTTGGTAATTTAATAGGTATTGCATTGAATCTGTAGATTGCTTTGGGTAGGATGGACATCTTTAAATGTGGATTCTTCCTATCCATGGGCATGGAATATTTTCCCATTTGTTTGTGTCTTCTTGGATTTATTTGAGCAGTGTTTTGTAGTTTTCATTGTAAAGGTCTTTCACTTCTCTGGCTAGGAAGATGCTGAGGTATTTCATTTGTGTGTATGTGTGTGTGTGTGTGTGTGTGTATGCACGTGCGCACGCATGTGTGTGTCTATTGTAAATGGGATTTTGCTTTTTATTTGGTTCTCCGCTTGCTTGTTGGTGTAAAAGAATGCAAACTGTCTTTTATACATTTATTTTGTATCCCAAGACTTTGCCAAAGTCCTTTATCCATGAAAGTAGATTTTTGACAGATTCTTCTGGATTTTTGAAGTATATGATCATATTGTCAGCAAAGAGGGATAATTTAACTTCCTCTTTTCCTATTTGGCTACTCCTGATTTCCTTCTCTTATCTAATTGATCTAGCTAGGACTTCCAGCCCAATGTTGAACAAGAGGACTGAGAGTGGGCAATTTTGTTTTGTTCTGTTTTTCAGGGAAAATGTTTTCAGTTTCTGTTCATTTAGCAATATGCTAGCTATGGGTTTATCATAGATTGAGCTTACTATTTTGAGGAATTTTCCTTCTATGCCTAGGTGTTTGAGGATTTCTATCAAGAAGGGATACTAGATTTTATCAAAAGCTTTTTCTGCATCTAATGATACAATCATGTGTTTCTTGCTTTTACATCTGTTGATGTATTTAATTACAGTTGTAGTCTTGCGAATGTTGAGCCAGCCCTGCATCTTTGGGATGAAGCCTGCTTGGTCTTGGTGGATGATATTTGAGATGTGTTGTTGGATCCGATTTACTAGAATCTTGTTGAGAATTTTTACATTCGTTAGGGATATCGGCTCATAGTTCTCCTTTTTTGTTGCATCTTTACCTGGTTTGGGCATCAGTATGATATATACTTTGTAAAACAATTTGAGGAGAATTGAGTCTTTCTCAATTGCCTGGAATACTTTCAGTAGGATTGGTATCAGCTTTTCCTTTTACGTTTTGTAGAATTCTGCTAAAAAAACTGTCTAGTTCAGAACTTTTTTATAGGTAGTTTTCGTATGACAGAGTCAATTTCCTGGGTTGTTATTGGTCTATTTAGTGTCTCAGTGTCTTCTTGTTTCAACCTTGGGAGTTTGTATGATGTCAGAAAGTCCTCTGTTTCATTTAGGTTATCAACTTTGTTTCCATACAGGTGTGCGAAGTAATCTCTGATAATGTTTTGTATTTCTCTGGGAGTCAGTTGTGGTTTGATTTTTTTGCATTTCTGATGGTGTACATTTGGGCTTTTTCTTTCTTTTTCTTGGTCATTCTGGCTAGGGGTCCATCAATATTGTTAATTCTTTCAAAGAACCAGCTTTTTATTTTGTTGATATTTTTGTTTTCTATGTCCTGTATTTGGGCTTTTACTTTGATGATCTGGATTTTTCTGCCAAAGGTAGGGTTTTGATGGTCTTGTCTTTCCAACTCCGTTAGGTTATTTATTAGGCTGTTAACTTGTGATCTTTCCATTTTCTTGATGTGTGTTTGTAGAGGTATAATTCCCCTCTTAGAACTGTTTTCATGCCATCACAGAGGTTTTGGTAAGATGTTTCTTCATTTTTCATTTGTTTCCAGGACTATTTAAATTGATTTCAGTGTTGACACCATAATCATTCAGCATCATACTATTTCGTGTCCATGTCTATCAGTTTTGAGGGGATTTTGTTGGTGTCAATATTTATTTTTATTCTACTGTGGTCGTCTGAGAAGGTGCATGGCAGTATTTCAATCTTATGGAATTTGTTAATGGTCGATTTATGGCCGAAGATGTGATTGAGCTTGGAGTATGTTCCAGGTGGAAGTAAACAGAATATATATTCTGTGGTTTTGGGTAGAATATTTTGTTGGTATGTATTAAGTCCATTTGGTCAAGCATCAAGTTGAGGTTCTGGATCTCTTTGCTGATTTTCTGCCTCGATTATATATCTAGCATTTTTAATGGAATATTTAAATCCCCAGGTATAATAGTGTTAGAGTCAATATTTTTTTTAGTTTATATAGTAGTTGGTTTATAAATGCTGGTGCTCTGTGTTGGGTGCATATATATTTAAGATGGATATTTCTTGTTGATGGTTGAACCTTTTATCATTATGTAGTGTCCTTTCGTATCTTCTAAAATGTTTGATAGCTTAAAGATTGTTTTGTCTTATATTAAGATCGCAACTCTTGCCTTCTTTTGTGATGCATTTTGTGGTGCCTGGAAGTGGTTTTTGATCCTCTAACTTTGAGTCTGTGTGTGTCCCTCATGGTGAGTTGAATTTCCTGGATGCAGCAAATTATTGGGTCTTGGTTTTTTTATCCACTTTGCCATTCTGTGTCTTTTCAGTGGTGCATTTAGTTTATTCACATTGAGGCTGATTATGGATATGTGCTTGTTTGTCCCCATCATGAGGGTCTTATAAAGTTTTCTTTGTTTTCTTTTATATTTTGTGTTGTTTTATTTTCTTTTATCTTATTTGTGTGTTTTCAAGTTCGCTGTTGCGATGTATTCTGTGTTAATTCTGTGTTCTGCTTTTCTATGGGGAATTTTTTTTTTTTTTCTTTCTTCTGTGTGTAATACCTTTGTAAATATTTGTAGAACTGGTCTGGAAGCTGCATAATCTCTTAGCAATTGGATGTCTGGGAAAGATTTTAATTCTCCATCATTGATGAAGCTGAGCTTGGCTGAGTAGGAAATTCTTATTTGAAATTGTTTATTTTTGAAGACTTTGAATATTGGACTCTAGTCCCTTCTGACTTGTAGTGTTTCTGTTGGTAGGTCTGTTGTTATTCTGATTGCTTTTACCTGGTAGGTAGTCTGACCTTTCTCTTGCTGCCATTAGGATTTTTTCTTTTGTACCTAGTTTACGTAGGCAAGTTACTATGTGTCTATGGGTTGGTCTTCTCATTTGATGTCTTGCAGGTATTCTTTGTATGTGTTGTGTTTAGTTGTCACATCTCTGGTGAGATTGGGAAAGTTTTCTTGCATAACCTCCTGGTATACTTCTCCAAGGTGTTCTCCATTCCCCTTTCTTCTTCTGGGATGCCAGTCAGGCAAACGTTTGGCCTTTTGATACAAATGCACATCTCTTGGAGGCTTTGTTCTTTCTTTCTAAACTGTCTATGTTTTCTATGGGTCAGGTTAATTCCACGTTTTGATCTTCAAGCTCTGAGATTCTTCTGCTTGATTAATTCTGCTTTCAATGCTTGTCATCTTGTTATTTATTTTCTGGGTGAATTTTTTTTATGGCCCAAATCTCTTTTACACATTCTTTCAGTGTTGTATTTTGTCTTTCTTGAGTCTTATTCACTCTTTCCATCCATTCCCTAATCCTTATTGTATTCTGGAGCCAGTTGTTGGTGACTTCTGTTGTTTGGACTCTGAGATCTGATTTTTTCAGGCATTTTCTCTTTGTAACACTGGGAATTACCTGTGTTCTGCCATTGATTTTTTTCCTCATTATGACAGATCTCGTTCTTTTCTCTTTAGTTCCATTACTCAGTAGCAGTGAGAGAGGATTTCACTTTGATGTTTGCTCAGCCCTGTTTTCTTCCCCGATCAGGGCTCTGGATTTGACAGCTTTGCTGTCACTTGTATTTTTGAGAGTCGAATAAACTGGAGGATGGGGAGCTAGGATTCCAAAACTACTTCCAAATCACAATGTTCACTGACTGTGGTATGGGGTCCCTGAAACCCACTCCCCACCACCACACTTTATAAATGATGCAATGGGTACATGTTGTATACCCTTGAGTGCAAGATACAGTAAGAGCAATGAGCAGAGCAGAGAAACGTAGAATGAAATAGACAGACAAAAATTTTAAAAAATGAATAAAAACAGAACAAAAAAAGCAGAAACCAATGCAAGCAACAGTTGATCAGACACACACACACACACACCCCAAAACAATCTGGAATAAGAACAAAGAAAAACAAAACAAGCAACAATCACAAAAAACCCCAGGAAAACCACACACACACACACACACACACACACACACACACACACACGTGTCCAACATAACATGAAAAGACAAGAAAGAGAAAGGAAACAAAAAAGAAAAATGAAAGAAGGAAAATTAAAATGGTATTTAAATTGAACCCTCATACCTATATTCACACACACATTAAACTAAAACATAAAAGCCAAAACAAGCCACCAAAAAAAACCCCAAAAAACTGAGTGATGAACATTCAATCATTTGTGTATGCATATAAACAGAAAACAAAAAACAAAGGAGAAAAAACCAAAAAAATAAAAAGTGGAGGAATTCAGATCAAACCCTCACATACACATTCATGCACAAAGGAAAAATATAAAAAAATTTAAAACCCTGGCCAACCAACAGACAGACCAAAAATAAAAATAAAAAAAAAAAATCCTGCCTCTCGGGCAGGTTCTGTAATTGTTCCTCCCAGCTTCTGTCTCCTGGGAGCCTCTGCCTCGTGGCCAGTCGCCCCAGGGAAGGAGGAGGGAGCGGTGGGGTGGCGGGGGCTTCCGCGCTCTCTTCTCATTCGCCTGTGGTCAGGGCACCCCTTCCCGCGGTCGTCTCTCCCCGGGTGCTGGCGGGCGGGCGGGTGCTGGCGGGCG
>NW_007245632.1:178347-184880 GCF_000164805.1 Carlito syrichta
GGCCCGCGCGCGGAATTGCCCGTGCACGCGCTCGCTCGCGCTGGCACGAGCTCGGTGTGGCTGGCTGTGCCGCCTTCTTCCTCTCACTCCAGGTTTCACGCGTTTTTATGGCCTTATGGGTCTCTCTCCTTGCCCGTTGCTGTGGCTTCTGACCGATTCTTACTGTCCCCTCAGGAGTTAAGTTGTGTTCATGCCTCTCGGGAATTATCTTCGTTTCTTTTTCATTTGCAAATGGACGATGAGCCATTCTGGTGGGTTGTAATTCCAGACACATTCTAAGAAAATAATGAGAGTTGCCTAATTGACAGATGACTGGACCGGATTGCCTTCTTTGCCAGTCTGATAAATTGTATAAAATAGAGGATTGCTACCACTCCCGCAGTCAGCTAAGAATAGAATTTTTAGGCTTAACTGTGAAAATGCTTTGAAAAATAATATTGTACTGTGTAGTGTAATATAGCGCGATGATGGTTATTATTGTTTGTTCCTCCTTTGAAAGCTTTTTGTATTCTGTCTGGCTCATACAGTCAGTCTGTGTTGTATGTCTTTGGTGATGAGTCCTCCCTTTTATCAAATACTTATCTAGGCCTTTATGTCGAGTCATTCATTTTCTCACTCATTTTTCTTCCTTTATTGTTCCTAACCTTGACATTAAGATTTATTCTCTTCAGATAAAGGTAATTGACTTTTATTTGACATCAACATGTTAACTGAGGAGACTGGTAGTGGGACTGAGATTACGTTTTCTTCTCCTATTTAGTAAATCTTGAACTGCAGCTGTTGAGATACCTAGTTTAGAAATCAGAGTGAGTATTTTCTTTTCAACAGCAAAACTTTGTTTTCATGTATTTTTTTCTATGGCAATCAGGGAAAATAGATAATCTGCTAGTTAGGTGCAGTAGAATAATAAGGAAAAACTAATTTCTCGTTTGTTTTACTCTACTGATTTTTCCTATAGTAAATGCCTAGTTGTTCACTATTAACAAAAAGCAAAAGTGGTATGATAAATTCAAAATAAGGACTATTCTCTATAATACTTACACGGATGGCATATGTTAAGAGTCCACAGTTCAAATAAAATAAAGGCTTGAAATAATTTAGATACTCCCAAATTTGGAGATGGAAAGATGCCTAAATTCCCTTTATTAGTTCTCTGTAGAGTTGCTTCTTTTTCTGATTTATTTTATTTTATTGCAGAGTTATGGGATATAAGTCAGGATACAATGAGGCTGCATCCAGTGGAGTTGGGCTTCCAACTGATCCTCTCTTCCCCTGGTTTAGGACCAGGTACACTTTGTGTGGTTGCGTGCTGCCCCACGCCTTCCTTCCCCTGGCAGTGTCCAGTGACTGCCGAGCCCTTCTTTGTGGTCATATGACTAATGTCCAGGCCCCCCTTATAAGTGGGAACATGCAGTATTCAGCTTTTTGTTTCTATGATAGATCACTAAATGTGATGGTCCAACGCCATCCAATTTGCTGCAAAGTCCGTGGTTTTGTTTTCCTTTATGACTGCTTAATATTCCGTCACTATATGTACCACATTTTCTTTATTCAGTCCTCTTTCAGTGGGTGTTTGGGTTGGTTCCATGTTTCTGCTATTGTGAATAGTGCGGCTATAAACATACGTGTGCAGGTGTCTTTTTGGTAGAACTATTTATGTCCCTCTGGGTACATTCCTACGAGAAGTATTGATGGAACATTTGGGATGTCAATTTTTAGTTCTTTTAGGAATCGCCACACTGCTTTCCATAAAGGTTGAATTTCCTCTCATCATGTAGAAACCTCCCCCTTTCTCCACACCCACGGCAAATCTGTTATTTTTTGATTTATTAATGATGGCCATCCTTACCAGAGTTAGGCTATATCTTATTGTAGTTTTAATTTGCATTTCTCTAATGATTAGTGAAGCTGAGCATTTTTTCATGTATCTTTTGGCTACTTGTGTATCTTCTTTTGAAAAGTGTCTATTTATGTTCTTTGCCCACTTTACAACTCATCTTCAACAAAACCACCAATAATAACAACCGGGGAAAGGAGACCATATTTAGCAAATCGTGCTGAGAAAACTAATCAAATGCAGAAGACCGCAGCTGGACTCCTGCCTATCACCATATACAAAAATCAACTCAAAATGGATCACAGACCTAGACTTAAAGCCTCAAACTATAAGAATTCTAGAAGAAAACTTAGGAAACACTCTTATGCACCTTAGAGTAGGCAACCAGTTCTTGACCAAATCCCCAGAAGCAGCGAATGCCATCAAAGCTAAGATACATTAAGTGTGACCTCATTAAACTGAAAAGCATTTGCACATCAAAAGAAACCACCAAAAGAGAAAAGAGACAACCCACAGAATGGGAAAAAAATATTTGCAAATTATGCATCTGGCAGAGGCCTAACATCCAGGATCTACAAGGAACTCAAACTAGCTGTAAGAAAAAGCAAACAATCCTATTAAATAGAGTTACTTCTTGGAGATCACTCCAAGGTCCCTTGCTTGTTATAATAAGAGTGAAGTGAAACAATGACTGTTTTAACCAAAATGGAAGAAGAGAAGAAGGTGAGCAGAAACACAAATGGCAATCAAATATTCCACAAATAAACTTCAGGATAATAGAAGGTTGATTGTCTAAATTAAGACTAGGAATCTCTTGCTAGTTTATGTTGTCTTTCTTTTACTACTTTTCTCTTGTGGCAGCTATCATAATATTATGTACAAAGCGGAAATTCAGAATTACTGATTGACACCCTAGAAAGAAATTATTTAATTTTTTTTTGTGTGTAAATAGCAAGATATTCTTTTGCATTTATATTAAGCTACATTTTTCCTCTCTTTGTAATGAAAGTTCTTTCTATATGGCCTTTCTTTCTGTTTGTCTATAATAATCTCACATAATAAATATCTTTATTTTTATATGAGCTTTTGATTAAAAAAATATAATATACCTAAGTATGAAAAGGTTATAATGATTACCTCACAAAGAATTTCAGAATGTTTCTATGATATATTTTCAACTATCCTTAGTTAATTTTGTAAACACAAAACTTGGTGTTCCTTTTTTTTTTTTTTTTTTGAGTTGGAGTCTCACTCGGTCGCCCAGACTGGAGTGCCGTGGCAGCTCCCGGCCACCGCAGCCTCGCCTGCTGGGCTCCGGCGATCCTTCCGCCTCAGCCTTCCCAGTAGCTGGAACTACAGGCGTGTACTACCATGCCCAGCTGATTTTTTGATTTCTTGTAGAGATGAGGTCTCGCTGCCCAGGCGGGTCTCGAACCCGCGGGCTCAGGCAATCCACTCACCTCAGCCTCCCAAAGGCGCGGGATTACAGGCTGAACCACCAAGCCTGGCTCTGTAATAGGTTTATAATAGACTTTTCACACAAATGATACACAAAAAACAAACAAAAATAAAGCAAACACTTTTAATCTTATAGGACAGTGCCTTGAAAACTACAGTAGTACAGTCTAGTGCAGCAGCTCGCGTACAGGGACTGGCTTTGAGTGAACAGGCAAGAGGAGTTACTGACCAGAGGAGGGAGTGGAGGGGAGATGGTTGAGCTGAAGGGTCGTCAGCAACAGCAGACGGAGGGCGAGCTGCAGTTCCACTCGGGCCTGTTGGTGACGGCACAGAGCCTGACTCCTTGCTGCATTCAATTCTGTCTGCCCCTTGAAGGAACGATGCAGTGATGTCCGGGTGGTAGCTCTTCTTTTCTCATCTTGGGTGGCACAGGAGGACTGGATTGCATTCTGAATGGCCGTTGCAGCCTTTGTGTACTGTTACGTTCGGATCCTGTGCCTCAAAGCTAACGGTGCCTCCTCAGATGAAGAACATTCCCTCGCTGTTTCCTCCGTTACTAATCTCTTCAGTTCTTTGGTGGCTGCTGCTTCCTCTTGTCTCTCCTCGTCCTACTCTGGGCCTCCAATCCCTTGAGGCCTTCATCTGTAGGTGCCTATGTCACACAGCAAGGAGTTGTGACGTCAGCCTCTTGCAGGTCTAGCCTCAGCTTCTCGCTGAGGGTCACTCAGTTGCTGGAGACCGTTTTTGCAGCATAGACTTCTCATCCATCTTCTCAAAGCCATGGACATCATGAACAAACTGTGGGCAGAGGTTCTCCCAAACCCCATTCTTGGTGACCGCCATCACCTCCTGCCAAGCAAAGTCAGTGGTTTTTGTAGGTTATTGATGTTCTGGTCCTTCCAGAATTGTCTCAAGGTTTCCTGGTTTGTCACTTGCCTTTAGTTCCTGATGTTTTAGAAGTGTGATGCAAGTATTTCTTGAGCGCTGTTGAAATTCTCGGGTCCATAGGTTGGATGAAGGGTGTTGTATTCGGCGGCAGATACACTACTCTGACATTGGGATGGAAGTCGTTCGTGAGTGGGGGTGGCCCAGAGCATTGTCGAGCAGGATGCTGAAGGCGACATGTTTTCCAAGCAGCATTTCCTTCCTCCAGGATAAAGTGTTGGAAAACCAGTCCTGGAAAATGACCTTGTAACCCAGGCTTGGGGGTTATTCTTCCACGCAACAGGAAGACAGAGCCCTTGGCCATATGTTTAAGGCCTTTTGGGCTCCCTGAATGATGAGCAGAGAAGCTTCAGCTTCACGTTACTGAAGGCAACGCCACCCAACAACAGAATTGGCCTATCCTTGGTTGCCTTTCCTTCTTTCTGGTATAACTTTGGCCCGACATCTTCTTCCAGTGCCGCCAGTCTCAACCTATTAAAAACTTGCTCGGGTAAATATATGCCTTCATCAATAATTTCTCAAAGCACTTCAGGCAATTTCTGGGCGGCCACCGTATCTGCACGCACTGCCTCAACGCTTACTTTTACGTCGTGCAGGTTGGCTCTAGCCTTCAACTGATGAAACTGGCCATGGCTGGCATGAAAAGATGCGCCCTCTGACTCCTTGCCACGCTGCTTCTTTAAGCCTTTGTGAAGACTCTTAGTTTTTTCTCGAATCAGCACCAAGCTGGCAGGACTCAGTGCCGATCCTGATCCTGCATCCACACTCCGAGAAGTTTCTCCATCTTCTCCATCGCTTTTTCTCGCTTCCTCAGAATTGTGGACATCATCAGCACAGCAGAATTCTCAGGTTCCATGGTCTTGTTCTTGTTCTTTAGAATCGTGCAGGTGACTGAACAGTTTATAAGAATAAGCAACATCTACCATCTTTGGTTTTGCCTCACTCCGCTCTTTTAATCATTTTCACTTTTGTTTCCATCGTTATCACTGGGCGCTTCTTAGCAGTACCAGCTACGTCATCACTGCTAATTTTGGGCTTGCTTTTGGATATCCTGGGCTTGAAATATACTGCTGTTCTCTATACAGCACCGTAGAGTACACAAAAGCACAACCGTTTGTAGAGGATGCACACGTGACAGTGTGTGTCAGACACATGAACAGACTTATGTGATTGGACATGAGAATACATGTTTCCATCTTCAAAAGTTTGTAACTTGAAGGTTTGTGTGTAGGGGACTTTCTGTACTGTAAATTAGGGCTTCTAAACCTCAGCACTATTAATATTTTTGGGTAGTTGCCAGGGGTCTTTTGGGTGGTGGGGATGGAGTATTGTTCTGTGCATTGTAGGATTTTTAGCAGGATCCCTGACCCCAATCTATAGATGCCACTCTCCTTCCGCTTCCTCAGTTGGCAGTCAGAAATGTCTGTAGACATTGCCAAATGTTACCTGGTGAGTAAAACTCTGTCCACTCAAGAACCACTGTTACAAGATTAGTTTTTCCTGTACTAGCATTTCATACAAGTATAATGATATAGGACACATTCTTTATACTTGCCTTCTTTCTCTCATCATAATGGTGTTGAGTTTGATCCAAAATGTACCATTCACTTGTTTCCTTTTACTGGGTGGAAGCCTGTATTGATAAACCTCCATTTGTTTAAATATCTACTTTCTGGTATATGTTTTCTTTAAATTCCTAAGAATATCTGCTTTTAAGCCTCTGATTGCTAATTTTATCTAAATAGTTTTGTGAGTCGTTTCCTATTAATATCTGCAAGTTATGATTCACAGTTTTCCTTTCTTCATGTTAGTGATTTTTAATTGGGTATTAGACATGATGAATTTTACACTGAGTGCTAGATTTCTTTAAACAGTAATGATCTTGTTTTTGGCAGGTTGTCAAGTTACTTATGGATCAGCTTAATTTTTCAAGGCCTTCATTTTTTTTGTTAGGTAGGTATTAAAGTATCTTTACTTTTTGACTAATTTAACCTATTACTGGGTTGTGCTCTGTGGTGTACTCACAACTAGTCCTCTCCACTCTGGACCTTGGCCATCTCCTAAAAGTACTCCTATGAGTACTTTGGGAATTGTTCACTTTACAGCTCCCAACTATTCTTTGCCCAGCTTTGTGGTGTTTCACCCTTAGTTTGCACAGCTGATTATTCAGCATCCATTTTTTTTTTTTTTTGAGTTGGAGTCTCACTCTGTCGCCCAGACTGGAGTGCAGTGGCCGCTCCCAACCACCGCAGCCTCGACCTGCTGGGCTCCAGCGATCCTTCTGCCTCAGCCT
>NW_007245632.1:185003-201846 GCF_000164805.1 Carlito syrichta
CTGATTTTTTGATTTACTGTAGAGATGAGGTCTTGCTGCCCAGGTGGGTCTCGAACCCGTGGGCTCAGGCAATCCACTCACCTCAGCCTCCCAAAGGCGCGGGATTACAGGCTGAGCCACCGAGCCCGGCTTCGGCATCCATTTTGAAAAATATTTGTGAAGATTGCTGGAGTTCTTTCTCTGGTCTTTTTCTCCAGCATTATAAACCACCTATTGTAGCTTCTTCAGTCCCTTTGCAACTTAACTTCTGTCTCCTCAGGTAAGCAAAACATTCATGGCATTCCCCTTCCTGTATGGTGAACTTCAAAGTGCCTCCAAGAAGAAAATGGGTAGCAGTAAAGTCTACCTCGTTGATTTCCTTTTCTTAGATGCACCCGTCCTCTACTGCCCATTAGGTGATATCTGAAAACAGATTATTTTATCCAGTCTAGTTGTTTATAGCAGGAGGGCAAATCTATTTTCAGGTCCTCTGTTATGACCAGAAGCAAACTCTGTTTTTCTTTGAATATTCTTTTTTCTGTTGATTGTAAAAGTAGAGATAATCCATGTGGAAGTTTTTGGGACAATGGAATTTTCTGTATCATTTGTATTTACTCCACTCAGCCGTTAGTTTAGAGCTGCTGTCCACATGCAGTACCTGTGATGGAGGAACTTCCCTTTTCCCTTACCTTGTGTCTCCTGTCAAAGGACCTTTCTATATATACTAGCGCCGTTATCCTCTCTCTGAACTTCCTTACTCATCCCCCACGCATGGGCAATCATTAATAAGCGAATGCACAGAAAGGAATGGAAAGTTTAAGGTTTACCTACGAGTAGGCCATACTTGTAAGTCAGCTAACCACCTGGAGGTTATTTTCACATCTTTTCTAACAAGAGCAATCAGGAGAGGCCTTTGTCTGTGGCTGAGTACATTTGAAGCATTCAGTTCAGAGAAGACTTTGGGAGGGCTATGTGGTTACCTATACCTCTTGGCTTCTCAGTTAGTCTCAAATTTGGAGGAGTAAATACAGGACTTCCTCTCAAACCCAGTGACACCACAGATACCCATGTTTTTCATTTAACATTATATCAAGCTGCTAAATATTTTTCACTTTGAGGAATGAAAGTGAAAAAGTGTATGCCCTCAGTGATGTCTAGGCAAGCAGTGACCAGGGGTGTGACACAGGGCACAAAGCCGTCTCTCTTGGAGTCGTTTAGTCTCTGTTTTCAGCGTTGCATCTCTCTGTGACCTCAAGTCTAATTTTCAGCTGCTGCATCTGGGCCCTTCAGCCCCTCCACCGGCTGGTAAGTTCAGGTGCTGAGCATGTCTGCTGCCTCAGTGATGTTTCCGGTTACAGAGCCTTGTGCTTTTTTCCTTAGCACGAGGTGATGAGGATGCAAAGCAGGACGGCAATGTGAACAGCGACTAGGAAGCAAGAGGAGGGAGGTGGAAAAGGACGACAGATTTACATGTAACAGATAGATATGTGTAAGACAGCTTGTGTAAGACCTATGTGGATGTCCTGCTTGAAGTAGGTAAAAGATGGAGTTACATGGCCAGAAGAGAAGACATAGAGGAGGAAAGATGAAAAAACTACCACCACTGATTCCCATAAGGCTATAGGGATGCTAATATTTACTCTTGGGCTGTAGGTAGTGTAGATATTCTAAATGATAAACAATAAAATTTCAGTTTCAGTGATGCCGAATCAAGGTTTTATTTAGTTCATATCAAGATACATATAACAGTAACACTTTTTTTGTTCACAGTAACATTTCAATAAAATTATTTGCTTTATTGAGATTTCTTGAATTTAGATTAGAGTTTTGAGTATTCTTATTAAAAAGAATTATTTTCTTCTTTGATTTAATGCTTGATAAATTTTCTCTAGTTATTGCTCCTGATTTAGGCTATTTGTGACATGTTTCTGATTCATTAGATGAAATTCAAAGAGAATATATTATCTTAGTACTGAATATCAGAATTCTTTCCTTTCTCATTACTTTTTTAGATTTAATTTTGTTTTAAAGATGTGTGGAGTACAATTCAGGATTATGTATACAAGTGGACATCATACGGGGAAAGTTTGGGCCTCCCTTTTGTCGCCACTTTGCCTGGTTTGAGATCAGGTATCTTTACTGATGTTATGTCTCCCCCACCACCCCTGCAGTAACCCACTACTACTAATCCCTTTCTTACTGCATCATGGAAAATGTTCAGGGTCCACTTATAAGTGAGAACATGTGGTACTCAGTTCTTTGTTTCCGTGATAGATCTCTGAGTATTATAGACTCTAAATCCGTCCAAATTGCTGTGAAGTCCATGTGTTTGTCCTTGTTTATAACTGTGTTATATTCCATCATGTATGTATACCACATTTTCTTTTAATCCACTCCACTTTTGATGGACAGCATGGTTGGTTCTATGATTTTGCTATTATGAATAGTGCTACAGTGAACATGCATGTACACTTATCTTTTCTGTAGAATGATTTGAGTTCCTCCAGGTGTATTCCTAGTAGGGGAATTGCTGAGTCATATGGAAAGCCAGTTTCTAGTTCTTTTTGAAATTGTCACACTGTTTTCCATAGAGATTGAATTGGATTGCATTTCCAACAGCATTCTCTTTTCTCTGCATCCTCGCCAGCATCTGAGGTTGTTTGTTTTATTAATGATGACCACTCTTTCTGGGTTTAGGTGGTATCTCAGTTAGGTTATGATTTGCATTTCTCTGATGATTAGCAAGGCTGAGCACTTTTTCATGTGTCTGTCTTTTGCCTGCTTTTTTTTTAGGCTTCTTGATATTTTTAAGTATTATACTTTTTTATTGTAAAGCTGTAGGGTACAATTCAGGGTTAGGGATACAAATGTTCATTATGCAGGTGCCCTTGCTGATGAGGTGGGCCCTGTCCCTCAGCAGTTTCTCACTATGGCTATCCTGCCCCTACCCTGCTCCTCCCCACTGTTTCTCACTACTGCCAATCCCTTTCTTAGGGCATCATGATAATTGTTCAAGGTCCTCTTATGAGTGAGAGCCATGTAGTGCTCAGTTCTTGGTTTCTGTGATATCACCGGTATTATAGACTCTAAGTCTATTCATAATTTTGTCCTTTGTAGCTACATAATATTCCTTTGTGTATATGTACCACATTTTTTTCCCATTCAGTTCTTTTTCAATGGGCAGCATGGTTGGTTCCATGTTTTTGCTATTGTGAATAATGCTGTGGTAAACATGCATGTGCAGGTGTCTTTTTCATAGAGTGATTGGAGTTCCTCCGGGTGTATTCCCAGTAGAGGAACGATGGGTCTTAGGGAAGGTTGATTTTTAGACCTTTTAGGAATTGCCAAGCGGTTTTCCACAGAGGTTGTCCTAGCTTACACTCCCACCCACAGTGTGGAAGTGTTCCCTTCTCCCCGCGTCCTCTCCAGCCTCTGTTGTGTTTTGAGTTATCGATGACGGCCACCCTGACTGGAGTGAGGGGGCGTCTCGGCGTGGTTTTGACTTGCATTCCCGTGATGACTGGTGAGGCTGTGCATGTTTCCCTGCGTCTGTCGGCTGCTCGTGTGTCTTCTTCGGAGCCATGTCTGTTGTCTCTTGCCCACTTTGTCATGGGGCTGTTTGTTTCTTTCTTTTCGGCACTTTTGAGTTCCTCGTAGATCCTCGATGTTAGACCTCTGTCAAATATACAGTTGGCAAATATTTTTCCCCATTCTGTGGGCTGTCTTCCCCACTCTCTTGATGGTTTTTTGTTTTGCCCACTTTTTAGTGGGGCTGTTTGTTTTTTCCTTTTGGCACATTTGAGTTCCTTGTAGATCCTGGATGTTATGCCTTTGTCAGATGCACAGTTGGCAGACATTTTTTCCCTTTCTGTTGACTGTCTCTTGCTCTCTTAATGGTTTCTTTTGCTTTGCAGAAGCTTTTCAATTTAATGAGTTCCCATTTATCTCTTATGGCATGGGCTTTTGATCAAGAATTAGTTGCCTATCCCAATTTCCATAAGGGTGTTGCCTATGTTTTCTAAGATTCTTATAATTTGAGGTTTTGCATTTAGGGCTTTGATCCATTTAGCATGGATTTTTGTGTATGGGGATAGGTAGGGGTCCTGTTTCAATCTTCTGCATGTGGTCAGCCAGTTTTCCCAGCACCATTTATTGAGTAGATTCTCCTGTTTCCAGTGGTTGTTGGTAGAGGCTTTCTTGAAGATAGGTTGGTTGAGAAATTGAGATTTTGCTTCCAGAGTCTCTATCTTGTTTCATTGGTCCATATGACTGTTTTTGTACCAAGACAAGAATATTTTGATAGTGTAGCCTTATAGTAAAGTTTAAAGTCTAGAAGTGTGATACCTCCTGCTTTGTTTCTTTTGCTAAGGATTGTTTTTGCTATTCATGTTCATTTATGTTTTCATATGAATTTTTGTGTTTCATTTCCAGGTCTGAGAAAAATGATGTTGGTAACTTAATGGGTATTGCATTAAATCTGTAGATTACCTTTGGTAGGATGGGCATCTTCACAATGTTGATTCTTTCTATCCATGAGCATGAGTATTTTTCCATTTGTTTGTGTCTTCCTGAATTACTTTGAGCAGTGTTTTGTAGTTTTCACTGCAATGGTCTTTCACTTTTCTGTTTAAGAAGATGCCATGGTATTTCTTTTTTGTGTGTGTTCAGCTATAGTGAATGGGATTGTGCTTTTTATTTGGTTTTGTATCTGTGTTTTATTGGTGTATAAGAATGCAACTGTCTCTTACACATTTATTTTGTACCCTGAGACTTTGCCAAAGCCTTTTATCAGTGCAAGCAGGTTTTTGACAGATTCTCTTGGATTTTTGAGGTATAGAATCATATCATCAGCAAAGAGGGAACTTAACTTCTTCTTTTCGTATTTGGTAACCCCTGATTTTCTTCTCTTATCTGATTACTGTAGCTAGGACTTTCAACACAATGTTGGACAAGAGGAGTGAGAGTGGGCAGCCTTGTCTTGTTCCATTTTTCAGGGGATATGCTTCCAATTTCTGTCCATTTAGCAATATGGTTTCTGTGGGTTTATCATAGATGGCACTTACTATTTTGAGGTATGTTCCTTCAATGCCTAGGTATTTGAGATTTTTATCAAGAAGGGATGCTGGATTTTAGCAAAGGCTTTTTCTACATCTAATAAAATAATCGTGTATTTCTTGTTTTTCCATCTGTTCATGTATTTAACTACATTTATGGTCTTGTAGATTTGAACCAGCCCTGCATCCTGGGGTTTGTGAAGCCTACTTGGTCATGGTGGATGATTTTTGAGATGTATTGTTGGATCCAGGTTCTAGAATCTTGTTGAGAATTTTTACATCTGTGTTCATCGGGATATTGGCCTGTAGTTCTCTTTTTTTTATGAGTTCTTTGCCTTGTTTTGGTATCAGTGTGATGTTAGTTTCGTAAAATGATTTGGGGAGAATTTCATCTTTCTCAATTGCCTGGAATACTTTCAATAGGATTGGTATCAGCTCCTCCTTATATATTTTGTAGAACTCCACTGGAAAGTCATATGGTCCAGGGCTTTTTTTGGTAGGTAGTTTTCTTATGATGTAGTCAGTGGTTGTTATTAGTCTATTTAGTGTCTCAGTGTCTTCTTGTTTCAACCTTGGGTGGTTCTGTGATGTCACAAAATCCTCCCTTTCATTAAAGTTATCAAGTTTTGACCAGGCTCCGTGGCTCAGCCTGTAATCTCACACGTTGGGAGGCCGAGGTGAGTGAATTGCCTGAACCTGTGGGTTCAAGACCCACCCGGGCAACTTGGTGAGACCTCATCTCTACAGTAAATCAAAAAAATTAGCCGGGCGTGGTAGCGCGCGCCTGTAGTTCCAGCTACTTGGAAGGCTGAGGCGGAAGGATTGCTGGAGCCCAGCAGGTCGAGGCTGCAGTGGCTGGGAGTGGCCACTGCACTCCAGTCTGGGCAACTGAGTGGGACTGCAGCTCAAATAAATAAATAAATAAATAAATAATTAAAAAAAGTTATCAAGTTTCCATACAGGTATGCAAAGTGATCTCTGATAATCTTTTGTTTATCTTTGGGGTCAGTTGTGATTTGATCTTTTGCATTTCTGAATGTGTTTTTTGGGGGGTCTTTTTTTTTTTTCTTTTTCTTGGTCATTCTGACTATGGGTCCATCAATCTTGTTTATTCTTTAAAGAACCAGGCTTTTGTTATGGTCTTTTTTCTATGATATTTTTAACTTCTGTGTCCTGTACTTGGGTTTTGTTTTGGTGATCTGAATTCTTCTGCTATAGTTAGAGTTTTTGTAGTCTTGTCTTTCCAGCTTCCTTAGGTGATTTATTAGGCTATTTTGTGATCTATTTTCTCGATGTGTGTTTATAGAGTTATAAATTCCCCTATTAGAACTGATTTCATGACATCTTTGAGATTTTGGTAAGATGTTTCTTTGTTTTTTATTTGTTTCTAGGAATATTTTAATTTCTGTGCTTAACCAGTAGTGTTCAGCATTGTGGTATTTAGTATTCATTTCTTTGTGAGTTTTGGGGAAATTTTGTTGGTATTGATATTATTTATATTCCACTGTGATCTGAGAAGGTGCATTGCAGTATTTCAATCTTAATGAAATTTGTTTATGATTGATTTATGACTGAGGTTGTGGTTAACTGTGGAGTACATTCCATGTGTTGATGAGTAGAATGTATATATTCTATGGTTTTTGGGTGGAGTGTTCTGCGGGTATCTATTAATTCCTTTTGGTCAAGTGTCAAGTTGAGGTTCTGGATCTCTTTGTTAATTTTTTGTCTCAGTGATCTATCTAGGGTTGTTAGTGGGATATTTATGTCCCAACTATTAGTGTTGGAGTCAATATCTTTTAGTTTACTTAGTAGTTGCTTTATAAATGCTGGTGTTCCTGTGTTGGGTACACATATGTTTAGGATGGATGGATATTTCTTGTTGATGGATAGAACCGTTTATCATTATTTAGTGTCCCTTCGTATGTTTTAAAATTTTTGATAGCTTAAAGGTTGTTTTGTCTGATATTAAGATTACAACTCCTGCCTTCTTTTGTTATTCATTGATTTTCTATCTTCTAACTTTTAGTCTATGCATGTCCCTTCTGATGAGATGAGTTTTCTGTGTTCAGCAGATTATTAGGTCATGGTTTTTTATTCAGTTTGCCATTCTGTCTTTTCAATGGTGCATTTAGTCCATTCAGATTCAGACTGATTATTGAAATGTGATTGTTTATCCTCATTATTAGATTCTTATAAAGTTTTTTCTTTGTTTTATTTTAACTTTTGTGTTGACCTATGTGTGTGTTTTCAAGTTTGTGGTTGTGTTGTATTCTCTGTTGATTCTGTGTTCTGTTCTCTGGGGAAGTGCGTTGTCATTCTTTTTTTTTTTCTTTCTTTCTTCTGTGCTTAATACCTTTTAAAGCATATCCTGTAGGGCTAGACTGGAAGCTGTATAATCTCTTGGGATTAGATGTCTGGAAAGGGTTTTAGGTCTCCATCATTGATGAAGCTGGCTTGGCTCAGTTGGAACCGAGGCTGGTTAATTTTTGGGGGGGGGGGGTTAATGTTGTTTTTTTTTTTTTGAGGGTTTTGAATATTGAACTCCAGTTCCTTCTAGCTTGTAGTGTTTCTGCTGATATGTCTACTGCTATTCTGTTTGGTTTTCTCCGGTAGATAGTCTGACCTGTCTCTCCTGCTGCCATTATGATTTAATCTTTTGTGCCTACCTTATCTAGGCAAATTATTGTCTGTCTAGGGGTTGGTCTTTTCATTTGATTTCTTGCAGATGTTCTCTGTATGTCTTGTGTTTAGGTAGTCACATCTCTGGTGAGATGGGAAAAGTTATCTTGGATAACCTCCTGGAATACTTGCTCCAAGGTGTTCTCCATTTCTCTTCCTTCCTCTGGGATACCAATCAGGCATAGGTTTGGCCTCTTGACATAATTGCACATCTCTTGGAAGCTTTGTTCTTTCTTTCTGAATTTTCTTTCTATATTTTTTACAGATCCGGTTAATTCCATGTTTTGATCTTCAAGTTCTGAGATTCCTTCTTCTTCTTGATTAATTCTGCTTTCAGTGCTTGTCATCTTGTTATTTATTTTCTGGATGAAATTTTTTATGACTCACATCTCTATTACAAGTTCTTTCAGTGTTGCATTTTGTCTTTCTTGAGCCTCATTCACTCTTTCCATCCTTTCCCTAATCCTTGTTGTATTCTGGGGCCAGACAGACGTTTTCTGTTTGTAACACTGGGAATTAACTGTGTCCTTCTGTTGACTTTTCCTTATTTGTGACAGTCTTTCTTTTCTCTTTAGTTTTGTTATTCAGTGGCAGTGGGAGAGGCTTTTATTTCTGATGTTTTCTCAGCCCTGTATTCTTTCCTGATCAGAGCTCTGAATTTGTTCTATTTTGAATCAGGGCTGTTGGTGGGAAGTTTTGCTGCCTCTTGTAGTTTTGAGAGTCAAATTAGGTGGAGGATGGGGAGCTAGGATTCAGAAACTACTTGTAAATCACAATGTTCACTTATTATGGTATGGGTTTCCTGAGACTCACTCCCTACTGCCATTCTATTTGACAGTGCAGTGGTATGTGTGTGTATCCTCTGAATCCAAGATGCATTAAGAATATTGAGGAGAATAGACAAAGGAGAATGAAATAATACTTTCAAAAAGAAAAGAAAAAAACATGGAAAAGCAATAGTAGAAACCAGAGCAGAAGACACACACACACACAAACACACACACATATAAACATATGCACACGCATGCATGAAAACTAACTGGGGGAAAAAAAGCAAAACAAAAGAAACAGACAAAACCAGGAAAAGCGAACACACATGTGTATACCCAACTCAAAACACAAGGAGAAGATAAAAAGAAATGAGATTTTTTTAAAAAGCATTAATATCAAACCCTCATGCATACATTCACACTCATTAAACTAAAAAAAGAGAAGAAGAAAAAAATAAAAACCTTACAGATGAACACTTAATCACATACACCTATAATCAGAACACAGAAAAACACAAAAAGGAAAAAAGGAGACATAAGGGAAAAAAAGTGTGGGGAATCCAGATCAAACCTTACATACACATTCATGCATAAAGGAAAAACTAAAAATAGTTAAAATCAAGCAAATAAACAAAAAAGCAAAAAACAAAAACCAACCTGCCCTCTTGTGGCAGGTTCTGTAATCGTTCCTCTCAACTGCTCACAGGCAAGCACCTCTCCTGCCTTCTGGGGGGCCGTGGCCTTATTCACAGTTGCCCGTGTCCGGCTGGGGAAGGAGGAGGAGGCTGTGGGGATGGTGTGGCTTCAGTCCCCACTTTCACTCTCTTATGGCCGTGGGAATTCTCTCCAGTGGGGGGTGTGGGATTGTCTCTTCCCTAGGCTTGTTCTGGATTAGAGTCCGCCTGTCACGGCTGACACCCAGCTCTGCCTGGGTTCGTCCCTCTCTGTTGTCCACCAGCTGTGCCGGTCTGATGTTCAGAGGATTGCTGGGAAGGAGAGGGTTTGGTCAGCCCCAGTCTCACCACTGCTCTCTTTAGGGGTCTTCCTTGTCCTCTTTTGATCACACCCTTTGTCCTGCAGCTGGATCAGTGTGGAGGGCTGGGCGCCTGAGACTCATCACTTACTCTGTCCCTCTGGAGTTAGGCTTTCAGGATCTTCCCACTGGGTCGTGATCACCCCCTGAGCAGTTCATCCTCTGGTCACAGAGATCAGGTCTGTCGGTCGGTGGTGAGTAAGCCAGAGCACTTTCCTGCTCAGTTTTCAAGATGGTTTCAGGGGGCCTCTTTCGCCTTCTCCAGGGTGGTGCCTCTGGCCTCCCTTGCTGTGCTTCCTCCATGCCCTTGATGCCAGTGTCCGACCAGGTCCTGCAGTGGTGAGGCGGAGCCTAGAGCTGGCAGTCCCTTGGCAACTTCTTCCTGGGAGGGGTTTGTTGGTTTTAAAAAAGTGGCACTTGTTTTATGTGCCCCAGGAACTGTTGGGGACCAAGCAGAGCAACTGTGGCACCAGCCACCTCGTCGTGAGAGCCCCGGACACTTGCTCCCGAGTCCCCACTCAGTCAGCCATTCACAAGCCCACTTTCTTAGACATGCATGCAAAATGTCCTATACACTAACTCACTCACACTGGTACTCATGTAGTCTGACTAGCTCCGCTGCCATCTCCCACAGTCTACCTAGTAGTCTTCCAATAAAATAATTTGGTTTGTAGGTCTATTTTTGTGAGTACATGTATGCTTGGTATATGTATTTGTGTGTTTCATGTGTTTGTTTGTGTCCAGTTTTCATATAAAAAGGCTTTGTGTAACCTAAATGTCAAATAGGGAATTTACATAAACTATGTTTTTATATGTAGTATCATTTTATATATGATAACCATGAGGACCATGTGACAATACATAGCAGTTTTTTCAAGGCTAAATAGCGCTGAAATTTTGACCAAAGAAGTGTATATGTTGATTAGAATGCTATTATAATCTTTGTGTGAATGTATATATGTATATTTATGTGACATGTAGGTGTCATGTGAGCAGTGGCATTGTCATAGCCACACAGGAGGATCTGCATATGTGTTTAATGAATGGAATTTTACAAAGGTTTGGTGGAAGGTTAAATCAAAATAATTGTGTTATGCTGGAAAAACTTTGATTTTTAGAACCTGTTAGTATAAGGATTCTTCCTTTCTTTTTTATGATTTTATTCTTTTTAAGAAAAAGGTAAGACGTGGCTCGTTGAAACCCTTCTAGTATATCGTTGACCATGGTCGCTTCCTTTAGGATTCATAAGCCTAACGTAGAACTTAGGTGGATGATTTTGTGGTGTTAGTGTTCCCAGAACCAATCGGGTTTATGGCAGAACTGATCGAGCCTTTGACTCAATCATTTCAAAAGCTTGGGTTTTTTTGACCCCAAAAATGTCTTCCAAGAAACGTGGTATGAATTCATTTAATAAAAGGTATGAATTCATGTGGCTACTGATTCCCCCATATTCTTCTTTAAAATAAGAGAACATCTTTGTTTTTTCTCCTTTGAATTTTTAAATACATATGTGTCTGTATGGTACATATGTATATATCCGTTTTAAATAACTCCTAACTCTTAATACATTAGTCATTGATTTTTTAAGTAAAAAATCTCATGGAGCTGAGTACCTTTAAAGCTACATAATTAACAGACTCTGCTATGTATTCTGAGATTACTTAGAAAGAAGAAAAGTTAAGGTTTTTGTAAAAGTAATTTCAGTTTTTGCATTGTTGATATTTGTCATTTGATATTGGAATCCATTCTTAAATGTGTTCATGTTATACATCATTTTAATGAGCATTTTTCACTTTATATTTTTGTGCTAATGACTTATTACTTGCTGTTTCTTTTATATTTATTTTAGACTATGGAAATAATGTTAGACAAAAACCAAATTTGAATGATTTTCTTATTTGAGTTGAAAATTTTTCATTAAGCAGTGGAGGAGATAACTTGTAACATCAACGACGCATTTGGCCTAGGGACTTCTAACAGACATACAGTGTAGTGGTGGTTTAAGGAGTTTTGCAAAGGAGATGAGAGCCATGAAGATGAGGAGCCTAGTGGCCCACCATCGGAAATTGACAACAACCAATTGAGAGCAATCATTGAAGCTGATCCTCTGCAACTACACGAGACGTTGCTGAAGGACTCAGTGTTGATCATCCTCCAGTAGTTCGGCATTTGAAGCATATTGGGAAGGTGAAAACTTGATAAGTGGGTGCCTCATGAGCTGACCAAAGACAGGAAGAAACGTCGTTTCAAAGTGTTATAGTCCATAATTCTATGCAGCACCAACGAACCATTTCTCAATCAGGTTGTGATGTGCAACAAAAAGCGGATTGTGTCTGAAAACCAGCAATGATCAGCTCAGTGGCTGGACCGAGAAGACGCTCCAAAGCGCTTCCCAAAACCACACTTGCAGTAACAAAAGGTCATGGTCACTGTTTGGTGATCTGCTGCCGATCTGATCCATTGAATTCTGGGAAAACCATTACATCTGAGAGGTGTGCTCAGCAAATTGATGAGATGCACCAAAAACTGCAATGCCGACAGCCTGCATTGGTCAACAGAAAGGGCTCAGTTCTTCTCCATGACAACGCTCAGCGCTCAATGCTTCGAAAGTTGAACGAACTGGGCTATGAAGTTTGGCCTCATCCACCATATTCTCCTGACCTCTCACCAGCTACCACTTCTTCAAGCATCTCAACAACGTTTTGCAGGGACAGTGTGTCTACAACCAGCAGGATCCAGAAAATGCTTTCCAAGAGTTCATTGAATCCCGAAGCATGAATTTTTATGCTACAGAAACAAGCAAACTTATTTCTCATTAGCAAAATTGTGTTGATTATAATGGTTCCTATTTTGGTTAATAAAGATGTGTTTGAACCTAGATATAATGATTTAAAGTTTATGATCCAAAACTACAGTTACTTTTGCACCAACCTAATGTATTTTAGTCATAATACTGTTTTTAGCCCTATTCATTATTTTCATTGTAGGCTGGAGAAACTCCATCTCCATTCCCCTAAGACCCTGGTGGGTTCGGAGAATTAAATTGACTTAGCATAGATTAACAGGAGAAAAGCATACTACAAGTTTTATGTGGCGCTAGAGTCCTCTTACAGAAATGAAAACCTCAAAGGAGCAATTAGAGTCAGTTACTTATATACTGAATTTATTTATTTATTTATTTATTTGAGTTGGAGTCTCACTCTGTCTCCCAGGCTGGAGTGCAGCGGTATGCTCATGGCCACCACTGCTGGGCTCAGGTGATCCTTCTGCTCAGCCTTCCAAGTAGCTGGAACCATAGGCATGTGCCACCACGCCCGGCTAATTTTTTCATTTGTTGTAGAGACGCGATCTTACCATGTTGCTCAGACTGGTCTTGAACCCCTGAGCTCAGGCAATCCTCTTGCCTCTGCCTACCAAAGAGCTGAGATTATAGGCTTGAGCCACCGCACCTGGCCTATATACTGAATTTAACAATAATAATAAACTGTGGAAATGTGACTAGATTATATGGGGAAGATTAAAAGATTAGAGTTATTCTAATAAGGTTTGTACACTATTCTGTGGTTCAACTTCTCATCCCTGAAAATAAGGATGTTGTCTTTTCTTCCAGTATAGGGAGAATGTCTTTCACATGAGAATTTCATCTTCTGACCAGCATTAGGGTCAAAGTGATCATGCATCTGCTGTTTTTGCACCGTGTATAAAGTAAATATGCCCGAATAGCATATTGTAACCCCTTCGTCAGTATAATTTTTTTCAAGAAGAGGAACTTAATGATTGACTAAAGATTTCCTACACTTACACATTCTTTTTGCTTTTAAAGAAATAAGTTAAATTGCACCTGAATGTACCTGAAGAATGAGCATAATGTTCGTGTTAATCTTATGAAACAAAATCTTAAGGTTCACATTGTCTGTTAAAAAACAGATACTCAGTAATGAGCCATGTTAGTATAAGAAAAAGACTATTCAAGAGTTATGGTTACCAGCCAGTAATCTATTCTATGAGTTTCTAATAAATCAATAATCTGTTTTATGTGTTTTTAATAAATAAGGCAAATAACAATTGATGGCATAAGATGTTCTTACAGAAAAATATCTGTCTTCCTTTGAAAGCCATATACTTTACTATTTTGGATTTTACAACTGTTTATATACTTAATGTAAATACATATTTTCAGTGTATCTAGCATCTTATAATGATATAACATGTTATCTTTTCGATCAGACAGTGATATTGGAAAGCTTTTATCACACTTCAAAATGTCTGATAAACAAGCTGAATGGATAGAAAGCTGCCGAAGACAATTCTGCAAAATGATGAAGAGCAAGCCTGATGTAATCAGTGGAGGCGGTGAGTGTGTTGTTTCTGGTGTGTGTGTGTTTTGTTATGAAAATTATGTTAATAGAAGCTTTGATTCCTAAAGATTAATTAGTACTGGCATGTCTGGAAAACACAATGCTGATTGCAGAAGTTCACTGACTTCTGAGAAACTTGTGATTCTGAGAGAACAAAAATTAAATTCTGAGAAAGTTTCCAGCTTTCTTTTTTTAAACTATCTAAACAATCTTTGTAAGCAGTGCTAGGACACTGACCGACCCTTTGCCTAGGCAGCAGTTTGATTGGTTTTGAGTTTTCACCTGAATGTACCATATTGCTGTCTTTCTAGCCATTTTATTGAATTTTTTACTGACATACTTATTTAGAGTCACCTCCATGTCCATCCAAATAAATTTAATTATTCTTAAGGAAATTTTGCTTGAAGGGAACAACTATGATTTCTAAATTAGTACTTGAATATTTATACTAAAGAAGTAAAGACTTACTTTCATGTAAAAAAATTAGCAAGTTTGTACTTTATATCAAATATTTAAGTGTACATTTGTCTTCTGAAATAATTTTAAAAATATAATTATTTATTTTTAATAAAGTAGAATGAAGTTTTAGGAAAAAGTTATAATGTTAGTATAAGCTAGAGTTCCTGAAAACTGTAATTTAAAAGTGATTGTCAGCAGGGTGTGGTGGCTTACACCTGTAATCCTAGCATTTTAGAAGGCCTAGGTGAGAGGATTGCTTGAACTCAGGAGTTTGAGACCAGCCTGGGCAACATAGCAAGACCTCACCTCTACAAAAAAAAAATCAGCTGGGTGTATGCCTGTAGTCCCAGCTACTTTTGGAGGCTGAGGTGACAAAAGGCTGAGGTTGAAACTGTGGTGAGCTGTGATCATGCAGCTGCTCTCCAGCCTGGGTGACAGAATGAGACCCCAAGTCAAAAAACAAAAAGTGATTGTCCACTTTATCAGACACATTTTATAGTTTTTGTATTTGTTTCATTTGTTAAAAAAACAAGAATGGAAATGTGCAAAAAGTTTATACTCTTAGTTGTTAGAAAAATTCTATATTCAGAGACTCATATGTGTGTGTACATATATATGTGTGTATGGGCAAAAAATCAAATACTACTCTCCAAAATTTGAGTATAAAGTGAGCAATTATCCTGTGTTTTGTCTTCCCAAGTATTTATAAGATATCTATGTTAAGTATATATTTATCATGGATTGTGTAATAGGGGATATTTTAAATAGACTGCATCTGTGTGTTTTGCACATAATAATGTACAGAACAAACAAGAAAGTAGCAGCTTTGAATGACGTTCAGTTTAGACCCGATAAGTAAGTGTGGAGTTCTGGGTTTATCTCTGTCCAACAGGGTAGTGATCAGACAAAAGAGGGTCACCTATTTAACTATTATTCCTCTGAAAAATTCATTCCTCTGAAACAGGACAATCAAGTAGAATGTTATCATTAAAACTGGACTGCTCTTGAAATCTTATACTTTACCTCGATATTCTGTCCACCATCAGACTTCAAGATATTTTCAGTAATAGACCTGGTACTCTGCCAGACATGGTCAAGTTGCTTGCGGAAAACCCAATTGCTGGTTACAGCAACATTATCAGATAGTCTACACCTCATAGATAAAGAAACTGAAGCCCACAGATTTTAGGTAATTAGCCCAGTTCATAGGAGAGCCAAGGGGTGAAGCCAGGCAACCTAAGACTGAAAAACTCTGCTCTTTATTGCTTTGCTATACTAACTCTTTGTACCTCCTCTTTATTACCAAATGTTTTACACATGGGAAACAACATTTACTGACTAAACACAAGTAAGCATAGCACTGGCTTAGATAGATTATGGTTAAATTTGTAGTATTTCCAACACCTTAAAACACACTTGTTCCCTGTTTATAAACTGAAGTGAAGTAATGTTGATGGTAAGCTTAATGCAAAAATATTAAACAAATCTATGCATCTGAGAGGTCAGCATGCTTCTTCACGTCATGTGTGCACATTCATGCACGTACTCACATGTGCAGTCTGGCTTTGTAGTCTGGCTCAGCTTGGGTTTTAAATATGAGCAGTCTACAGTGATCAAGAACTAAAAGTTTTTAAAATGTCATCACCTATTATGTAAGTTTCTCCTTAAGATGCTTGTATAATGTTCTGCAACACACAATAGATGCTATGCACATAGTTAATAAGTGTTTTTAATAAGTATAATGAGTGATGTATTAGTTTTAGTTTCTCTGGTAAATGCTAAAAGTCTAAATCCAAAAGCAAAAAAACCAAAGGCATTGAGTTCACAAGAATTTGTCGAGAACCTGCTTGTGACTTCTTGTTTTGCTTCCCACTTGTTGGCACCTGCTGTCCTTTATGGTGACGGTGAAGAGAGGGAGAACGATCCATTAATTGTTTCCCAATTGATTCAAACCCAGGCCATCGAAACAGACAGAAGGGGAGAAAATGCCCAACTTTACTTATACTGGTATTTCTGGAGTTTTCCTTCTAGGTAGGCCTTAAGTTTGTGAAAGGACCAGGTACACTTGCAGATTTCTGCATTCACTGAAGCAATAGATGACGTGACCTGGAGCTTCTCTCAAGATCGCAGAAATGAGGAGTCTTTCAAAATCCAAGTCAGATTCTTCTCTTTTGTGGCCTTAGTTTTGGTTTGACTCTCCTCTCCGCCCCTACACTAACTTGCAGAAAATCCAGTCGCTGTTTATAGCAACTTCATCAGATAGTCTACACCTCAAAGACAAAGATAAACTGAGAGAAACCAACTATATCCCAGGTCTTATTCATTTATTTATTTATGTATTTATTATTTAAGAAATTTTTATTTTAAAGATACAGGGTACAATTCAGGGTTAAGTACACAAGTGGTCATCGTACAGGTAAAGTTTGGGTCTCACTTTGGTCCCCACTTCACCTGGTTTGAGATCAGGTACGCTTATTGATGAAGTTTGTCGTCCCCCCCCCCCCCCCTGTT
>NW_007245632.1:201866-229805 GCF_000164805.1 Carlito syrichta
CCCCCCCCCTCCCCACCTGTTTCCCACTATTGCCAATCCCTTCCTTATAGTTTTATGATAACTGTTCAGGGTCCGCTTATGAGTGAGAACATGTGGTGCTTTGTTTCTGTGATAGATCACTTAATATTATAGACTCTAAGGCCATCCAAGTTGCTGCAAAGCTCCTAGCTTTGTCCTTCTTTATGACCGCATAATAGTCCATTGTGTATGTGTACCACATTTTTTAAAATCTAGTCCTCTTTCAGTGGGCAGCACACTCGATTCCATGTTTTTGCTATCGTAAATAATGCTGCAGTAAACATGAGTGTGTAGGTACCTTTTTCATAGAGTGATTTGAGTTCCTCCGGGTGTATTCCCAGAATGGGGATTGCTGGGTAGTGTGGAAGGTTGGTTTTTAGGGTTTTTGGGAATCGCCACACTGTTTTCCACAGAGGTTGTACTAGTTTACATTCCCACCAACAATATACAAGTGTTTCCTTTTCCCCACATCCCCTCCAGCATCTGTTGTTTTTTGAGTTATTGATGATGGTCATCCTGACTGGAGTTAGGTGATATCTCAGTGTGGTTTTAATTTACATTTCTTTGATGACTAGTGAGGCTGAGCATTTTTTCATCTTTTTTCTAAGAGAGAACTAACTAGAACATGTCTGCTGGACCTCTAAGTGATTTTATTCTTTTGCATGTATTATTTTATATTCAATGTTGGGAGAGAACACATTTGGGCACTGTGTTCCATTAGGTTGAATTTCAAATATGTTTTTGGTCTGCCTCGCTTTTTAGTCATTAGAATAAAAATGGTTCTGCAGTTTTACTTATTTTTTTTTTCTTGTTCAGTTGTCAAGAAGGTCCTGGTGGATCTACTGACCTCTAGTTTTCTCTTGAATTTTCTACCTAACCTTTTGATATCTATCTGTCATAAACAACACATTTCATAATCTATTCCAGATTTAACATTTTCTAATGTTTTATATCTCTCTTTCTAGAGTCACCTCCCTATAAAAAGAAACCTCTGCATTTTTCATTATTTTCTAATCAGTATTTCCCATTAATCTTTTATTAGTGACCTAACAATTAAATATACAATTTAAAATATTCTAAGTACTCCTATTTTTTTGGATTTTTTAAATTATAAAGATGTGGGGTGCAATTCAGGATTTGGTATACAAACGTTGATTATGCAGGTACCCTTGTTGATGAGGTATGTCCATTTCTCCCCTAGCAGTTTCCCTCAACTGCCAATCCCACCCCTCCCTTGTTTGCCATTATTGATTGATAATTTAGTTCATGTAATTTGAGTTAGTCACTATATAACATGTTCAGCCTGCCTGACTGACAATATTGAAAACTCTGGTATACTTTGTAATTATAATGTATTTTGTGTGACATTATTTTTAAGAGGCTTTAATTTTCACAATTTGTACTCAAAGAGCTTTTTACTTTAAGTTGATCTCTTTGTCCTTTTCAATTATTTTTTGTTTTCCTCCAAAAGAATTCTGACTTACATATAACAAAGAGGTCTTTTGGGATAATTTTTTCTACTGTATCATATAAAGTCAAAGGCATTCTGATTCTTTTTAATGGAAAATAGTGTTAGTAGCAAAATCTGGTCTTCAGCAAAGTACATTAGATGGCTTCTCAAAATACTCAAGATAGAAAAGGATGATATGCAATAAGAATTCTCCTCTAAAAAAACCAAAAACCGTGTGTGTGTGTGTGTGTGTGTGTGTGTGTGTGTGTGTGTATGTGTTCTAATTTACCTTTGGCTGTGTTTAAGTTTCTTTTTCTTTTGCTCTGATAACTTAATCCTATTCTCTTTTTTAATCCACTTCTCCCATTTGTTTAAATTTTAGTGCTACCTTCCAAACTTTAGATTTTTCCTGTGGGAGATACCATGGTGAATATAAAATAAAATATATTCTTCCTGTCGCATTCTCCTCTCTGGTGGTTACCCAACAGCATCTATTCAGTCCTTGAAAGGAGAAACTAGTTCCAATTGACTTTTCCCTTTATCCCCTGAATGACTCAGGTTCTTCCAGTTAATGGCAGAGGATATGAATGAGGAATAACAAATTAAGGATGTATTTAGGAATACAATCTGTAAGGCATGGTGACTGAGAGTGTCTGTAATTTGTTCTTTCTCATTCATATCCTCTGCCACTACTTTCATCAAAATACTCATTATTCAGCAGCTACACTATTGTTTAGTACGTGATTTTTTAGGACAATTAGAGATTATAAATAAGGAAAATGAAAACTGTAACTTGCCTGTAGTTTTTCGCTTCAGAGAGTGTCCCTGCTTTTACTTTCACCAAAATGAGTCAATATAAGCCGTACTATTTTCCTTTGTCATTTCGCTCAATACAGTGTTGTACAGATGCTTCTCAACTTGCAATTAGTTGTTCCCAATAAACCCATTGCAAGTTGAAAATATTGTGAGTTCAAAATGCATTTAACACATCTCATCTACTAAACACTATAGCTTAACCTGGCCTACCTTAAATGTGCTCAGAACATTTATGTTAGCCTATAGCTGGGCAAAATCGTTTCACACAAAGCTTATTGTAAAATGCAGTGCTGAATCATTCATGTAATTTGTTAAACACTGTTCTGAAAGTGAAAAACAGAGTAGTTGCATGGGTGCTTGAAGAATGGAGCTGTTTTGGGCTAGTTGTTGTTGTGATTGTGTATTTGTCTATTCAGGCTGCTATCGCAAAATACCTTATATTGGGTCATGAATACAGAATGGAAATGTCTTCTGGAGACTGAGAAGTTCAAGATCAAAGCACCAGCAGATTCAGGGTCTGGCGAGGACTGGCACTCTGCTCCGAGGATGGTGCATTCTCACCGCGTCCTCATGTGATGGAAAGAAGGGCAAGACCACTTCCTTCAACCTCTCTCATAAGCGCACTAATTCCATTCATGAGGGCAGAACCCTCGTCACTGAATCGTTTCCCAAAGGCCTCCTTCTCAGTAATATTCTTTCTGACGTAGGGATTCTGGGGCACATCAACATTCAGACCACAGCAGGTGGCAAGGCTAGTGAGAAAGCAGAGGCAATACCGAGTATCCTTGAACAATGTGCCTTCACTTTTTCTCAGCGGAAAACCTCATGTGTTCTTTTTAGTATATAAATATTATAAATTTTGCTATTATCGTTTATTAATGTCACATTCCTACTGCAAAGAATAGATTGATTAAAGAGAGTAGGTCCAAAATTTAAAATCCTTTCTAGAAATTTCAGGTCTTATTTAAAATTTAAAAATTTACTTTAGACAAAACAATATTCTATTACTTTCTGAGTAGCAACATCTCAGAAGTAATTTTCTTTTAAAATTAAGAATTCTTGCTGGGCTTGGTGGCTCAGCCTGTAATCCCGTGCTCTGGGAGGCTGAGGTGAGTGAATTGCCTGAGCCTGCGGATTCGAGACCCACCTGGGCAACTTGGTGAGACCTCATCTCTACAATACATCAAAAAATTAGCCGGGCGTGGTAGCGCGTGCCTGTAGTTCCGGCTACTCGGAAGGCTGAGGCCGAAGGATCGCCGGAGCCCAGCAGGGCGAGGCTGCGGTGGCCGGGAGCAGCCACTGCACTCCAGTCTGGGTGACAGAGTGAGACTCCAACTCAAAAAAAAAATTAAATTAAATTAAGAATTCTTTTATGACATGAATTGGTGTCTTTGAGTTACAGAGGGGAATTTTCATGAGCTGACAGTAAGGGTACTTGAAGTGTTGTGCTGACCCAGTTTTGGAACCAGTTATTTTTGTGATTGTTGTTCACATGACAATAAACAGCTACTCTCGTAATTATGTAGTTGAGCTACACTTATGGTTGGTTAGCAGGATGTGCTAATTAGATTAGAGTCATAGATTCGATGACCATATATGGAGTAGTTTTTGGCATTTTTTCCATGACTGTAGCTTATCCCTGAAAAAAACAAACTAGAAAAGAATCATTTTATCACTTCTAAACCAGACAAGGCAAGGTTACTTTTGATATGATTGCCTTGAATAGATAGTATCAGTTGCAAATATCTGGAAATGTATGATGCTGTTCATAAGAATTGCTGAGAAAAACAAAATCAGAATCAGTAGAAATCTAGAACCATTCCTAAGGTTACTTCAGTGATGTCATTTTTACATATGAAATAGAAAATTAATTCATCTATAATCCTCTAAAATATTGATCTTATAACATAGCTTCATAGTTAAAGATCAGGACTTGCAATGTGTGTAGTCTTAAGAGTCTACAACTCTGAAGTTTCAAATTATATTGTGTGCAGCTTTTCCACAGATGTAATAAAGAATTTTTTCAGTTTTCTGAAGTGTTTTTAGCTTTATTTCTGACTGCTAAACCCAATTTGGGGCATAGAATTCAAACAATTGCTTAGCAGTATACTGTATCTTTTTCCTTTACCTCAAGCACTGTACTTAAATACATAGAAAATACTTATAGCTGGGCTCGGTGGCTCAGCCTGTAATCCCGCACCTTTGGGAGGCTGAGGTGATTGGATTGCCTGAGCCCGCGGGTTCGAGACCCGCCTGGGCAGCGAGACCTCATCTCTACAATAAGTCAAAAAAGCAGCCAGGCATGGTAGCGCATGCCTGTAATTCCAGCTACTTGGAAGGCTGAGGCGGAAGGATCGCTGGAGCCCAGCAGGTCGAGACTGTGGTGACGACGAGGGGAGTGGCCACTCCACTCCCGTCCGGGCGACAGAGTGAGACTCCAACTCAAAAAAAAAGAAAATACTTACATTATAGTTGGAGTTATAAATAGGCATTTCCATTTTAAATTATCTTTATGTATATTCCTTGTTACTGTGTATATCTTACATCTCAGATTGTTCTTATCATTAAATGAAGAATTATTACATTGGAATATCATCAACACATTGTTCTTTCTGCAAAATTTATAATCTCAAAAGACAATATTAAATGATTTATAAATAAAGAAGTTTATACACATAGGCGTTAAAAGTTGTCACCTAAAGGCTATTTTTTATAGGTGACTTCATAGAAGGACCTTTGAAAGATTTTTGTAGTCATGGCAATATTTGTGCCTGTGCATGTGAAAGATAGAACCAGTCTAAGCTACCATAAACTTAAATAATCTATAATTCTGGTATTCTTTCTGACTCTTGACTATTGCATGATTACACTTTTTAATACTCATTTCACTTTGAAACCATAATGTGCCTAGAGTTTCAATGAATAAAAACATTTCATTTTTATCTTATACCATTTAAATATGAGACATATTTCACAGGTACAGTTATTGAAAAGCATGTTATTCCTCTTTGATTTTGTACTTTACACATGTTGAACACTAATTTTTCTTCAAGAATTATATGCTTAAAATGCACTTGGATGTGAAATAAGTTTCATTTAGTTAATATGGGCCCTAGTTAGTATCCTGGATATAAGTAGAGCACAATTTTAAAAGGTGACTAAAGCTTTTTGCTATATAAATGAACACAGCAACTCTACGAATGTATTTTTTTCAGCCAAAAAAAAAGAAGAAAAAAAAACCCCAAACTGGGGTTTCATATTAATTTTACAGCACCTGGTTATATCCTTTTCAAGGGTAACATATGCAAACATAGCTGCACTATCAAACCAACCTCAAAAAGAGTCATTTTATCACTTCTAAACCCGACAAGGCAAGGTTACTTTTGCTATGTCTGCCTGGAATGGATATTATCAGTTGCAAAGTATATAAAACAATATGTCTTGGTTTTGAAAGGGACATGAGCTATATGCTGGTGTTGGTCTTGGAGTTCACTAATTTGTGCAAAGAATGATGGTAAGATATTATAGCATAATTAGTGATGCTTTTCTTTTTGTTTTGAAATTATTTCACAAATTCTGAAATAGTCCTTAGAGGGTCTAAAGATAACAGATGATTCCTTTTCAGTTTTACATTGAATAGGTTCTCAGCTAACCTATTAAAATTTAATTTAAATTGAAAACGTTGTTATGAATACTAAAACGTCATGCATTAGGAATTAGACCCTCTTAGAGTGTAACTGTGAAGAAGTTCAGATGACTTTTATCTACTAGTTTGTGATTTAAAATGCACTGCAACATATCATTCTTGACCTTTAACATTCTAATTATTCTCTTGTTTATTACAGCGTTAGTAGAAATGCTTGAAAATTTTGTCCTTCATCTCACTGAAAGCCCATCTGAATGCTACTTCCCCTCAGTGGAATATACAGGTACATCTTCAGCATTTTGAAGTTTGGGAAATACTCAGTGGGCAAATAGATATTTCATGAAGTTGTATAATTAGATTACAAATACGCACAGATTTTCCATCCTAGATATTTCTCACTTGATGCTATGAATGTTCCAGACATCAGGGTCCTCTCTTTACAAATGTATGGGTTTCCTTATAACTCTGGGGACTTCGTCCTTCCTTAAGGCAGTGTCTTCCATTCTTCTGGTTTTACCTGTTATCTCCTTGTGGTCACCTCTGCTCGTATTTCACTTACCTCTCATTTACTGATGACTTCAAAATTTATGTCTTTTGCTCAAAGATCTACCGTAAGCTTTATTTTTATAGACACATTTGCAAATAGGTAAATATCACAAAACCCCTCAAACTCAAAATGTCCAACAGGGGATATTTGTACCTGTCTGAGCCAACATGACAGGCAAGCTGGTATCTCTCCTATAGCAGTTCCTGAGGGGCTTAATCTCAGCTTTGACTCCTCTTACTGCAGTCAGGGAATTATCCTAACTAATTGTTCAGGAACTTGCTGGGTGATGCATTTTCCTCTGAGCCAAAACCAGTGTTCTCATTATCTGTCCCTTAGCAGATCCCAGAGCTGCCCAGTTTTGCCACAGCCACTCTTGCTGCAGTCGGGGAGCAATCTTGTTTGTTCAAAGATCTGCTGGGTGATTTGTGTCCCTCTGGGCCAAAAATGATAGGCATACTAGGCTCCATCCCACAGCAGATCACAAGGAGTCCAGTTTCAGCTCTGGCCCTTCCAGTTACAATCAGGGACCTACTCTGTGCCAGCATCTGCTGTGTAATATATGCCCATCTGAGCCAATGAGACAGGCTCACTAGCCTTTTTCTCACAGGAGGTACTGAGGGGACCCAGTCACAACTCTGGCCAGTGCGAACCATAGGGAGACCTGCTGGGAGGCATGCCTATCTGGACCACTGGAACAGCCATTTAGACCAAGTTCCTAGCCAGTGTTTCCACATGGCCCCAGGACCCTTCCTGGGTTTTCCCCAGGTCTGTCTGGGCCAGAAAGCCACATCAGCCTTGAAGTTTTCATGAAACTTGCAGCAAACCCGGGCTACAAGTGTCCTCTAGTGCTGAGACAGTGGCGGTGGTCACAGGCTCATGGAATTTACAGTGAGTCTGCTTAGAATCTGTGCAAGGCCCTTTGAAGACGGATACGCACAAACAAAGCCAGATTGCAGACTAAAATAAAACCTAATTCCTCAATGTGCAGATACCATCGCATGTCCACAAACATTAAGAACATACAGAGAAATATGACCTCACCAAATGGACAAAATAAGGTGCCAGAGACCAAAGTGAGGGAGATGTGTGATCTCTAAAAGAATTTAAAATAGGTGCTTTAAGGAAGCTTAGCGAACTTTAAAAAAAAAAAAAAAAAAAACACAGAAAATCAATTCAGAAATTTATTAGAGAGATTGAAAGCTTGGGGAAAAAAAGCAAACAAATCCTGGAGCCGACAAGTGCAATGAATGAAATGAAAAATGTGGTGGAGAGCATCAACAGCAGAATTGATCAAACAGAAGGAAAAAAATTCATTGACCTTGAAGACAAACTATATGAAAATATATAATCAGAGGGGCATAAAGAAGAAACAATGAAAGAAATAAAGAAAGCTGTGGAATCTGTAACACAGCATCAAAAGAGCAAATATTTCGGATATTAAAGTTAAGGCACAATAGCCGGGCTCGGTGGCTCAGCCTGTAACCCCGCGCCTTTGGGAGGCTGAGGTGAGTGAATTGCCTGAGCCCGCGGGTTCGAGACCGGCGTGGGCAGCGAGACCTCATCTCTACAATAAATCAAAAAATCAGCTGGGTGTGGTAACGCATGCCTGTAATTCCGGCTACTCAGAAGGCTGAGGCGGAAGGATCGCCGGAGCCCAGCAGGTTGAGGCTGCGGTGGCTGGGAGCGGCCGCTGCACTCCAGTGGGTGACAGAGTGAGACTCCAACTCAAAAAAAAAAAAAAGAAATCTCAAGACATAATCAAACTCTCAGACTCAAAGAGAAAATCATGAAAGCAACAAAAGAAAAGAAACAAATGATATGTCAGTGAGGTTATATACACCTGGCAACAGACAGCTCATAGACTGTGAAGGAGTGGGACAGTGTTGAAAGAAAAAAAAAAAAAAAAAACACAAAAAACAAAAATACCTTATCCAGGAAAGCTATCCTTAAGATATGAGGAGAGAAGAATTCTTTCTCATGCAAACAAAAGCTAGGGGGATTTTTGCTGTCAAACCTGTCTACAAGAGTGCTAAAGGGAATTTTTGAGTTGAAGGAAAAGGATACTAACGTGACTTTCCATTAACAGTGCAATGATATTGTGTAGACCACTTATATTTTTATACAAAGACTAAAAGACAAAACTATTCTGAAACTAATTCTGCAGTTTGTACAGTTTGCTAGAGATAGGCAATATAAAATATGTAAATTTTAAATATCAGAATGTGGGGGGAGAAAGGAGTTATGTATGGTGTTTTGGGGGATTTTTTTTCTCAATCAAAGTTAAGTTAGTATCAGTTTTAAATAGGATGGTTTTGTAAGCTTTAATGGTAATCATGAAGCAAAAATCTATAATAGGTACATTAAAAATTAAAAGCAACAAATTAAACATACTACAAGAAAAAAGCATCGCTTAACCACAAAGGAAGATCATAGGTTAAAAAAGGAGTTACAGAACAACTAGTAAACAAATAGCAAAATGGTTATTATATATTAATAAATAAAGCATCAGCTTCATCTGTACCTTATGAAGATTATTTTAGTGACAGTGTAACGGAGAGATTAAGTATGGAACTCAAATTTTCTAAAGATGAACATCCAGTACTTAAGGGGCAGGGAATGAAGTGACTGAAGAAAGCAGAGACGTGGCATGTACTTATAATAATCATTATATCATCAAGGGTAATCGTTCTTCTTCTCTGTAAGGATGTTGTGACTTCTCCTTTTGCTGAAGAAACCTTCGTTCAAATATATGTTATTTATTCAAGTAAGACAAAGTATATTTCCAAAATATTTATTTATTTATTATTTTTTTGAGTTGGAGTCTCATTCTTGTCGCCCAGGCTGGAGTGCAGTGGCACACTCCCGGCCACCGTAGCCTTGACCTACAGGGCTTAGGCAATCCTTCCGCCTCAGCCTACCAAGTTGCTGGAACTACAGACGCACGCCACCATGCCTGGCTAGTTTTTGTGATTTATTGTAGAGATAAGGTCTCACCAAGTTGCCTATGCTGGTCTCGAAACCCTGGGCCTAAGCAATCCTCTTGCCTCGGCCTCCCAAAGTGCTGGGATTATAGGCTGAGCCACTGCACCCGCCCCTCAAAAATTTTTTAAATAGTATATATACTCCCAGTCTGGCCTAGCCTCTTTCTATCCTTATTATCCTTCACTGCCCAAACACATCCTAAGCATTCACTCCACTGAACCTGTAGTCCTGTCATTCCTTCTGGATGGACATGGCATTATCATGTGGGTGAACATGGCATTATCATATGGGTTCCCCAGGATACCCACCTGCTAATGCCCAATCATCTATAAGTTTTTAGCTAGAATGTCACCTTCCCTCTTTCACCTAAGCAGAAGTCTGTCCTCTGTGCTTCTATTGCATTTGCTTTAAACTTTCGATTTAATAGTTTTTATTATATTGTAGATGACTAGTCTAAGTTGTTCCATTAGATCTCAATTTCATCTTTAATACAGCATTTTATTAAAATACACTGTTATATAAGCATTAACATTCACATAAATGCATTTCTATAACAAGTAAATATGTTACTTATCAGTTCACATATATCAATACTAAACATGTTGATATTTATCAATACACCCTACACCTAATTATACAGATAGTGACATCTAATGTGAATTTGGGAACGGGTTAAAGGAGATCTTACAAGAATAAAAACGGGGAAATGAGAGGAGAATGCATGAAACAAAAGGTAGCACGAAACAAAAATGAAAGTAGGTGAAGGGAAATGATATTTATTGTGCACCTTTCCTAAGTGAGAGTTTGTTGAGACACTTGATATACATTGTATCGTTCAGTCCTGTAACTACTTTCTGAATTAGGCATGATCATCATATTTAAAATAAGGAAGCTGAGGCACTGAGGAAAGAAAACATAAATTGTGAAGAAATTTTGAAGAAAAGCATTTGTGAAGAAAATTATAACCATGTGAATAAATATAAAAATTCATGTGAAAAACATGCAGGTATTGGCGATTGAGTCTGGGAGTAACAGAATGAGTAAGAAGTGATGGTCATGCAGATTTGCATGACCAAAGTGAGCATCTCTAGTCTCAATCATCTCTGATCTCTACAGCTTTCTTTGGTACATTGTTCAGCTGAGCCATATTTCCTATGGAGAATCTAAAATTAAAATTATATTGTATGTGCTATCTAAGTATTCCACAAAACTGATTTCTCGGTGTGCACGTATTTACTGCACCTTGTTGTATTTCTAAATTATGCTGAGTGAGAGCTCAGATGTCAGCTTTGTTGAATGTATTATCTAGGCAGATAAACCCTGGATGCAAATTTAAATTCCTTAAAGCCTCCAGCTGATCAGCTATCAACCAGAGTCTTATAGCAAAGCCAAAAATAAAGTGGTTTTCTGTTTATTGATTGTTTAATATTTATTATTGCGTTTTGATGGGCTTGTATTGTTTTCTTCCCAAGGCTTTAAGTATCATCAACCTTTATCATGTATTTTTTGACTGGTGGAACAATGTTTTGTATTTTAAAATTTCGCTCTATTTTTTTTTAAATAAGCATGTTTTGGTATAATATATTTGAAAGCAAGTTCTGGGTAAATATATTCAATGCTTTTTTTTCAGGTTTCTTGAAATGAGAAATTGATTGTCTTTTTTAAATGACAGCCTTCTAAACCCTAAGGTGTTTGAAATTAGAAAAACACAATCATCCATCTGTTGTTAGAAATCCTGAAATCTCCCTCAGGATTTCTATCCATTATAAAATTTGCAGATCTGGAAAAATCAAATTAGTTTGGCTGTTTATCCCCTTAACGAAAGAGGAAAGAACAAATAGATGAAGTTCTGCACATCTCCAGTTTGTAAATCCATGCAGGTATCTTTCAAAATCTTAACAGAAATTAATTTTGTGTTGGCTCAATTCCCTGGAACTAGGTGGGGATTTTTCCCTACTGTAATTGCTGCTTTGGAATGATAAATTAGGTGCTTCTTTCAGGGTACTAGGCATTTTTATTTTATCTCTTCATGATGTTAGTTAATCAAAAGTCTGGGGAAAATATTAAAATTTTGCATTGTTTCACCTTTTAGTTGACTATTAAAATACAGTTTTTGTTTAATATATACACTTGCACACATTTTTATACTTTCTGTGAATTTTAAGCTAACATGCTCTTTTCTGTCTTACCTTTATGAAACATGTTTGTGGGTAAAGCACAATGCGTAATAATTGCAAGGAAATATGTCCTTGCAATGAAACTGTCCTTAAGAAGGGGAAATAGGGCATACATCTACAATGATAAACTAGGCCAACTGCAGCTTATAGTGTGGTAGAAAATTAAAAAATGAAAAGAAACTGACATTTTTAGCTGGCCTCTTTGTTTTAGGCAATGTGCCTTTTGGTATGCTGTTTGAATTGGGTTACTGTCAGTGAGGGGTTTTGTTTAAAGTGCCACAGGTAAAGTGCCACAGGAAAGGGCCATCCTTGTCAGTCAGTGCTAGCATGCAAGGAAGTACTAAGAGAAGGAAGTAATAACGGAGCATGAGGGGTGCTTGTGCTGCCTCCTGGGAAGCAAGAACTGGAAGACAGAAGAGGGGAAGAATCTTTCAGGCACGGGAACTGCGTAACCGAGACCCAGAAGAGTAGTGCTTTTCCTTCAGGTCACATTGACTGAACCTGTTAGGAGGCAGAGAATTACAGTGGCTTGAGGGCAAGGACTGAATTTTGTGTCAGGAAGAATGGAATGAAATGGTTGGGAACAACCACAGACTAACAAGAGATGCAACGGAACCGCAGACTGACTTTGGAGAAGGGAGGGAGGAGGAAACTGCCCATGGAGTTCTTTGGGTGGTGGGAGTTCTCTGATGGTTGGACAAACCCAGCAGGACTTCCAGAGAATCAACAAGCAGCCGGCAGTAACTGCTTCTCCAACCATGGATTCATCCTCCAGTGGAGAAATTGTTTTGTCAAATTATTTTTCTCCACACTATTAGCCAAGTCCCAGGCAGAATGGATTTAACTTCTGCCATGGCTCTGTGTGCTAGCTTTGCAAACCACAGCATTACCAGAATGAATAATCTCAGTCCATGTTACATAAACTTTGCCAACTTCTGAAACTATTATATTTATAATTAAAATTATTGGCTATTTTACTGTTAAGAGTCACACTCCCAGTAGGACCTCCAGAATGTTAAGTCAGGCCCGCTGGGGGTGTGGGTGTCTGGTGTGTAATCTGATGCCACATGAAAGATGTAAAGAATTACACAGAAGTTAGATTGGAAAATATAGTTTATTTAACAAGTAAATTAGAGATAGAGAGAGGAGATTCACCTCCCAAGGCAGCGAAGGGGGCCAAAGCCAGGAAACATGGTGACAGCCTTAGTTCAAAGAGCACATGAGCACGCCAGAGTCTAGTAAGGCAAGGCTGCAATGGCCTGACAATGGTGGTGGCTGCCTGAGATTGAATGCTTTTAACCCTTGCCTTGGATGGGGAAGGTCATTAGGTGATTTGGTGGTGGTCTGCTCCACATCATCACCAAGGGGCAGATAAGTGCATCAGGTGATGGACAGCAGGCAGCTGGGTGGGTTAGTCACATGTTTGCTGCCATGGTGGGCAGGGGTCCTGTCTGTGTCATTTAGGTCATGAAGGACTGATTAGGTTAACTTGGGGATTTGCGGGGATCTGCTCCCAGAGGGGCTTTTCCTGCAGTCGGACGTTTCACAAGTTCCTTGACTACAAGGTGGTCTTATTATCCTTTCTATGGCTTCAGCCAGCCAAGGGGTGATCTTTGACCAGTTTCCTAGAGATTATTATGCTAAACTATGAGTTGAAAGGTGGGACCGTCCTGGTCTTGCCAGGGATGGTGATTTGCTGTAGGGTTCGGGGTGCTGCTTCCCCTCCTGTAAAATGTAATTTTAAAATGTCTAAATGCCTCCTAAAACCTGCCTGTTGGAAATTTATCTTATCTATGTGTAACCAGTGCTAGATTCGGAGCAAGTCCGGGGTAAAGGCTCTGCAAAAATGGCTATGCTGAGGCAAAACTCAGTTTATTCTAGGTTTCAATAGGTACCTCCTTTCATTTACATAATGATAATTTCATATTAACATTCTTGGATTGAATTAAGCTTTGTTCAGGAAGTGGGGTAAGTGTGATGCTATGGTGTCATTGTTTGCTTGACTCTTTTTCAGCAACTTATTTCAATGATGCTTTCCCCAGTGACTCTAGGGAGTGGGAGTCATATCTTCTATGTGTTACTTAATTTGCATGTACAGAAAATGCTTCTAAGTCCCTGTCTGTTTCCTTCTCCACCTTCTAGTTTGATATTTTAAGCACAGTTTATTTTGTTGCTATTTGTGGGATGTTTGTTCATTCATCCGCTTATTCATTCACTCTGTTTCTATTAGGCACCTATTATGTATCCCACATGCTGTTGTTCCTATACGAGCAAATTACTGGTTACCAGCCATGTACGTGTATCAGATTCCCTTGAAGACATCCTGTTTTTATCATTGAATTTTACTTAGTCATGTTGCCCATCAATTTTGTTTTATTTCTGAAGATTTTAATTCCTGCTTCATAAGTTCCCATCATCCAGGAAGTTTCTTACACTGAACATTTGTAGTCACATATCCATTTCTGCATGCTAAGTTGTCATATTGTATATCAAATGCAAGTTTAAAACGTAAGCCTCTCTTTTAATATATGCCCCTAAACCATTTTCTGCCTTCTTCATTCCTGTTTTAGGAAAGTTTTCATTTCTTCACATTTTTTTTTCTATAGGATTTTGTTCATGCTAAAGTTATTTGCACCTCTTTCACCTCAGCGATTTTTAAAATATGGGTATTTGGTGTTTGTTTTGGTAGGCCAACAACTCCATATATCCTCATTCAAAAGGTTTTTGGAGAATTTGGTACCTTCATTAAAATGAAATTTGGACAGAGGGGTGGGGTATAGCTGCCTGATTGTACTATATCTAAATTTCACTTTTATTACTGTAAGTGTGGATCTTTAGTGTATGTACCAGAACTAAGATAATAGAGGTCTTTAAAAATACCCTCAGCTATCTGATTTGGTAGTCTGAAATTGAGTCTATTTATTCTTACTTTTGACAAGTTCCTCAGAGGATTTTGATGCACTGCCATAATTGGGAACCATTTTCTGTTAAATGTGCAGCATTCATTTTTTTATTCTGAAGATAGAGTCATAAACTTTTAGAGATGCTCTAGACCTTGGCAATTATTTATACAACTACAGGAAAGGCAAAGGTCTCATTCCAGGCCTCCCAACTAGACCACTCTGGAAGAACTCCTTTCTCTCACAGGTAGAACTAAAAGAAATGGATCCTCATTTAATATGCATTCCTTTCGGGTGACTCCTCTCACCTGGCTCTTTAACTTTATTTTGTTTTTTACTGATGTTCAGTCAGTGTTTCCTACTAGAAGCCACTCTGATCTTTGGAACACATGACACTGGGAACGCCATTCTAGCTCCCTTCTTCACCTACTGCACACTCCTCCTTTACTGTTCAGATGGCTATCTGTTTTATACTTTCTAGCATGAACATTAATAATTACTATACGCACACAGTTCTGTATATTAGTAAAGGTAGTATACATCTTATTTTTAATGCTTAATCAATTTTATGTGTACCAGAATTCTAAGCACTATTTAATCTAACTTCAAATGTTTCTGGCAATAGTTTATAAAAGTCACATTGTTGTCACTGTGGCACATTGACAACTGATAGGAGGTCTAATTCATGACTAGAGGAATTCAGAGTTTTTATACTTACTTTCTTGAAACTATTTAAATTTTGCAAAATTAGCCAACACTGCCAACAATACAACCCTAAAGTTTTACATTATTTAAATTTGGGAAACTGAAGTATAATTCAGCATGAAGTATAGGATTACCAGAAGATTCCTGATAGCTACATACAGAATTTAACCTGATTATGTTGTACTTTTGATTTAAAACAAAAACAAAAACAAAAGCAAAACTATGTTTAACTTTTGGCCAAATACAATGCTGATAAGACTAAAAATTGGAAATTATAGTAAATATGAATGATAATTTATAGCTTTAAAATTTTTTCTTGATTCTGTGAGAGAGAACAGTTTATTATATATGTATATATGACCATGCATATGTAAGCGTGTGTGTGTGTATATATATATATATATATATATTTGATACAAGTGCCAAAGACCTAAATAAAAATTTTTTTCTATGCAGAATCAGAGACAAAATGATTGACTCCTAAATGGGGGTAAATCTGTTTTTAGCAACCTGTCTCCTTTCTCTGTCCCTCCTTGTATGATAGATTTTATTTTTTTCTCCTGAAGACCTCGGGTACCTCATAGCCCATGATTCATCGGGAGAAGAAAATTCCATCCTCCCTCTAGTTGAAACATTTTGAGACTACATCATATCATCTCCATTGCCTAAACCTGTTGCTACGGGAGGAGGGTCTTTTAATAGCAGAAGTACAGAACTGATATCCTCCCCAAGGGATAAAGGGTACATCTGGTAGTATCTCTTTTTTTGTTTTGTTTTGTTTTTAGTTGGAGTCTCACTCTGTCGCCCAGACTGGAGTGCAGTGGCTGCTCTCGGCCACCGCAGCCTCGACCTGCTGGGCTCTGGCGATCCTCCCGCCTCAGCCTTCCGAGTAGCCGGAATTACAGGCACGCGCTACCACGCCCGGCTGATTTTTTGATTTATTGTAGAGATGAGGTCTCGCTGCCCAGGCGAGTCTCGAACCCGCGGGCTCAGGCAATCCACTCACCTCAGCCTCCCAAAGGCGCGGGATTACAGGCTGAGCCACCGAGCCCGGCCTGGTGGTATCTCTTAGTGAGGGTTATAAATAACCAGGTACGTCCACTAGTGCATCTATTAGTAAGAATCACAAATAACAGGGAATTCTAAGCTATGTGCAGTATAACTTAACTTTTGCCATCATAAGCAAAATGTAACAACATGGGTAAGTTTGCATTCCAATCTAAATAAGTAAGTCTCAGGTGTAGCTTATCAAGGAATTAGCCACGTGCTTTTTAAAAGTTTTCAAAACATCTTTAGTTTTTTTTAAGCTTTTAAAGCTTATTTTTGTTTTATTTTTCTTTTAAAAAGTTGCCGCTGTGAGTAAGGTTACCAGCCAGTCTGATTTCCCTGGATTGTGAGGGGTTCCTGGGGAATGGAACTTTCAGTACTAGAACTATGAGAGTCCCTTGCGAACTGGGACATGTTGATTATCTTAAATCTAAGAGTGCTGAAAGATGAAGTATTGCTGATCCAAAGAGTAGAAATTTGACAACAGCGACGTTTAATTAGATCTTCCCTATTTTGAAGATCTGAAGTCCATAGATCTTTAAGGTTCACCTTAAATGCCACTTCTTCATACCCAGCTGGGAACAATCTCTTCATCTTCTGAACTCAGACAGCACTTTATCTATATCATTCTTACTCCATTTAGTACTTTAAGATGCCTGTATCACAGTTATCTGTAAACACACTTTATCACACCACATGGAAAGTTCTTCCAGCATATGAAGTATGACTTATCTTTTATTACCCATCGCTTCTTGGTGTCCCACACTTCCTATATCAGAAAGGGCTTATTAAGAGAGATGACTCGTTCACCAGTGAAATAGTCTATATTGGTGAGATGAGATAACACCACTGTGTAATGAAAGGGGGCAACCCATTGATAAGGGATTCAGAAAGCCTGGCTTTTGGTCTTCTCTACCACAAGATAACTGTGTGATGATTCCCTTAATTGTGTGTGCATGTATACACACTAATGGTTTCTTTAATCAAAAATTGAAGGTTTCGCGTAGACCCTGCATGCTATCTAGTGATGCTTTGAGAGTTCACTGTTAGCCTGGCCATCTAATGTTCTCAAGAACGGATCCAAATTTTCAACTTATGCTGCAGTCCTCTGTGTCACAAAACTCCTTTGCTTTTGGTATAAGATTATAGCAACTACTTCACAAAGGAACCCAGCCTACAGAGAGAAAATCATTCAGTCCATCCTCAGGCTGTCGTACATTGAAAGTAGACCACTGATTACTTAACAATTTAAATATGATGTCAGAAAAGAGATACCCATCCTTATATATATTTGTAATTCAACATTTTATATATGCATTGATTGATTAAAGTATAGAATTTCTAGATCACTTTTTGGCTAAACAGATTTTTTTTTTGTTCTGAGAACCAAGTATAAATAGATTGTTTCAAAACTGTTACTGTCTTGTATTTAATATGCTCTTAAGTGCTTTTTGTGGGAAAAAAGTTATTTGTAAAAAGTTTCCAGTTAATTCCTTTGAAAATATAACTGACAGCTTTTAAAATAATGAATTCATCAGTTTTAAAAATTCGCATTAAAATATGTAAAAATATTGCTTTCATCAATTTTCAGTTAAAATGCGATTATTATGCAGACTTTTATAACTCAGTTTCCTATTGTTTTTAGCTACTGATGCAAGTGTGAAGAATGAAAGTCTTTCATCTGTGCAGCAGCTTGGCATTAAGATGACTGTCAGGTATGTTGTAGGGAAATCTCGCTCTTGTGTATTTCTAGACTTTGTTTTATCTGTCTGATATGTGCTTAATGGTATTTAATTTAACAACCAAGTATTCTGTGTACTTTAAATGCAGAGTTTACCATTTAGAAAATAACTTTGTTTTTGCAGTTATTTTCTCCTTATTAAATGACTTCTACAGGAAATTAGTTACAGTTCATTATTATTCCAGAGGCTAATGACAATGTGCTTCAGCCCCTAAGACTATCAGGTTTTTCCAAAAATGACGTTGTAAAAATCAGCACATGGCCAGCACCATCACAGTGTTTTCTGAAATATGATTAATTCCATGGGGATGAGTGTAAAAGTATCATAAGGATAGATGCAGAAGATAAAATTAATAAGCCAAAATTACTGTAGTCTGACTTTTTATTGCACTGTAATTGGCAAAGTAGTTGGCAAAGCTCAATGGTGGGCTGAGAAGTAAGGACTGAAACTTCCCTTTCTTGCTTATTACATGGGAATCTTGATGCTCCCACTTCACCTATCGGGTCATCTTTAGAGTTGCTCTACTAAAGAAGATATGTGAGCACTGTTAAAAAGACTGAGCATTTTTATAAAATTGCAGGATGGTGAAAATGGTGTTAATTCTAGTTCATACACCTGTATCACACAGGGCATATAATATAACTCTTGATTATGTTTTGTGACCCCATACCTGCTTTTTATCCCGATATTTCATAATGTCCTTTTTCTATTCTGAAATGGAATTTATAGATAATAGAAGCAGGCTAGTTACATTTTTAAGTCAATATAATATCTTATGTGTAAAATCAGTGGAAAGCGATTTTAAGCAAGTTCGGATACACTCATAAGGTACAGCTGCCATCCATCTGTAGGGTCACTGTGACGAGAGCATCCACAAATACTGACTGATTTGGCTTCGGTGCCTCAAATACCACAAGCAGGCAAAGAGATGTTCCAAAATGGTGAAGAGGTCTCAGTCAATTTTCATACAGAATAAAAGTACTGTCTCTGCCTGATTTAATGCGTAGTTGCATTGTGTGAGAAGTTTGTATAAAACAGAGTGAGTTTGACATAATTATAATCAACTTTTTTCATAGAAGTAACAATAGGGCATTTGCAAGTTGTTGTCCAGGGCTGTCCCATGTCTACCCTCCTAGCCCTTGCTCATGAAGTACTAGGAGTCCCATTCAGCCGTCCATCACATCCCACTCCCTGCGTCATTATGACAATCAAAAACATCTCCATAAATTTTCAAAATGACTTTTGGGCTACGTGCTACCACCATTTAGGACCATTGGACTAGACTGAACTCTAAAGTGGACATTCTGTAAAACTAGCCTGTCAGCATTCCAGGTTTTAGATTCAGTTGAGGGAAGAAACATACTCTATGACTCATCCACAGGGCATCTTCATCTTGTTTTCTCCTTACTGTTTGCTCTTTCTTTAACGTTACCAGCATGTACTAGATGGATGCTGCTAATCGTAATGTATCATCCTTAGGAACATATATCGAGGGTTAATCTCTCCCGAGTGCTCTGTATGACATTGCTAGGCTAAAAGTAGAATTTAAAAAACTCGAAATGCAAGGCCTGGTACTTTTCATTGTGTGTGTCTTGTGGACTTTTAATTCAGGTATGGCAAGTTCCTTGGCCTTTTAAAAGACAGCGCAGAAAGTGATCTTACCTTGGTTCTGAAGCACTGTGCAAGATTCCTGAAACTGCAGCAAACTTCTGTGAAATCGTCTCTTCGTATCCTTTTTGAGCAGATTCACAACAGCTGAACTTTCTTCATATATTTTTCATGATTAGTTGATGAGATACCGACATATTTATGGCGAATACTTTAAGCTGTATTAGTGCTTGGCTATGATATATTCTTACAGTGTTTTATACTTTATTTTGAGCTATAATCGTTAGATTCAGTCTTACTCGTTGTGTATATGTCAGAAATAGAGTCTGACTTATAAAAATGCATACAAAGCGCTCACGTTCCTGAATTCTAAAAATGTGTGGATTTATGCTTGGTTTTGCTAGATATTTAGCAGACAGCCTCACTGCAGAAAGGCTGGCTCTGCTGCGTTAGTGTCTGAGCAGGTCGGCTTTTACGGGGCAAGCAGTCTTCCCTTCGGCTGCTCCGGCCGGTGACCTCCAGGGGATGCGGAAGCAGACCCTGCCCGTTCAGACCGCGATCGTGTCAGCCGTCTGCGGCTCATCAGCAGGCCGGGTTGCACCGCGGGCGCGGGCGCGCACTGCGGACCCGGCGGGGTGGCAGTGCCGTCGGCAGCTGCGTCCTGGGCCAGGCGGGGCGCGGGAGGCGGCGCGGGCGGCTGGCGCGGCGTCTCCGGACGGGAGCGGCCTTTCCTTGACGCGCGCCCAGTGGGCCTGCGGGGCGGGTATGCCGGCCACGACTGGTTTGCGTCCTCGCTCTTCCTGATGCTGTCGGGGGACGGGGCGAGAACCTTCCGGCTCCTCCGGCGCTTCTCCCGGCTTCTGGCCTCGGCTTTCCTGTGGCTGCCGAGAACGCACGTCTCTGTAAGTCTGCCGTCGGGTTGGGAAGCTGAGGGACGTCTCACGCCAAGTCCCCGGGATGTTATTTTCTCGGAGGAGGGCTCTGTGATAGCCTGTGGGCCTTTTTCTGCCTGGATGCGCCTCGACCCTTCTGGTTGACAGTACGGTCTGGACGTTTTCTCAGACCCTCGCAGTCTGGCTTAATGGTAACAGAACGAGAGACCAGTGACGATAAGAGCATTTCATGTAATAGGAGCGTGATAGTGAAGCGGAAGCTTAAAACAGTTCCGTTTTAAGCCTGTTGATAAGTTACAGTATTTAAATTCTACTTGGAAACAGACAGCTATTGAGTAGATTTTTGTGTTGTTGCTTTGCTAGAATCTCTTGATAGTTAAATCGCAGTATAAGAAAGTCACTTGTTTAGCAGAAATTGTAACTAGAAGAAAAGAGACACTCATTTTATGTACATTTTTGAGACCTATACAGGGTTTTTATTGAAGTATTATGATATACTTTAAAAGATTTTACTGGTCTTATTGGATCTCAGAAATTACTCTAGAGGTAAGTGTATCCCTCAATTCATTTACTGATGTTTGTGATTATTTTCCTCACTTATTTACTGCATTTTGTTAAGATCTCAAAGTATGGAAAATTGCCAACGGTATCACCTATCTAATACTTCCCAAACCTTTTTCATGACATGTTGCTTTTGGACTGAAGTCACATGGCACTCAAAGATGAACTAAGCTCATATCTATGCGGAGTCAGATGAAAACATTTCTCAAGTGTTTTTTCAATATATATTTGTGATAAGGAAAATAAAATAAAATTATCAAGGAACACATCACATTGGAAATTTTATTAAGGAAATACTTATATGCAGTTAGTGAGAGACTTTCCACTTCTTGCTCTTCACCATAATGAGAAATTGCACTCCCATGAACAAAGGAAACAACTGGCAAAAACAAGACAAAACAGTAGTTTTTTGTTGTTTTGTTTCCAATCAGTGGAAGTCTTTTCCTGCTGTGGACCAGAATTTGAGTAATTCTGTTCCCTTAAATCATATTTGAAGATTTAAAAAGTCTCACACCCCTTCCACTCTTTCATTTACAAATGTAGTGAAAATCTTAAGAATGAGTGAGGATTTTGAGTCCAATAGTTCATTTGCTGCCAAATATTTTAAAATAATGCCTACATCCCACAGATTATTCATTGAATCATAACTAGAGTTATTAGAATATGTTTTCAGACATATCTAGGGATGTCTTAAAAATGCATCTTGCAGATAGGGAATAAGAGGGCTGCTACCTAGTGTTCAGATTATATACCACCATCCAGACATCGTCAGGGAGTCGTGTTGAGCCGAACCTGTAAACATTTTAATGACAAATTATCTTTTCATGACATCAACAATCTTGTGTTCTCATTGCATTTCTTGCCATCAAATTGAAAACAGGCAGAACTCTAGCAGCTTGGATTTTATTTAATTTACCATTTTGAGGGCATCATTTAGTATGGAATATAGACCCATGAATGGAACAGAGTGACGTATTACTGGAACCTCAGGATTTTCAGAATGTTCTCTTGATATAAATCCTTGACACCTTTCTGTTGGCCAGTGAAGGCTTATGCCGTGTCTTCCTCAGCATCATTTTTTCTTTCCAAGTTCGAATACATCAAGTTGGATATTTTATTACCAGTAGTTTGTTTTAGTGCTTCTTGGTAAAACAAGCAACATTCTGTTAAGATGCCACTACAGAAATTTAATCTGGAGCAGCTAGCTGAGTGTTGGCACTAAAGTCTGCACAGCTACTGCTCTACAGTATAAGTGGTTCTATCAGTTTTTTGAGTTGGTGTTTCCTCTGTGCTGCCTGACTTGGTAGCGCATTCAGTACGTCTTACGACATTATTTGATGGGTGGTGCCTCTTCGATTTCATTTGTCCCCTTGGCTCAAACCTTGTGCCGATTTATCTGTGGAGATGGATGAAGTGAGCGAATCTGCAACATGGTGACAGATACTCTGGCCTTAACTGCTCATATCACTAACTCGTCTTCCTTCTCTAGCTCCGTCCCACAGTCTTGGAATCAACCTCAAAAAAGCAGCAACCAGTTCCTCTAATCCTACTTACCCCAACCTCATTATCCTGTTCTGTTTTTTACAGCCTGTGAATTCCTGTTACATGACTTAGCTTATGTGTTTATTGTCTGTTCACTTAAATGTAAGATCTGTGAGGGCTATGGCCTGTAATAATCACTCAATAAATATATGTTGAGTTTGTAAATTAATATTTAGATATAAATGTATAAGCAGCAGTAGGCTTTTGTTACTTCAGAAAATGTATTTAAAAGATACTAGATCCCCTGCATTTATAAAAATGTTGTAAACAGATTACCTTAAAAAAAGTTTAAAAAATAAGCCTAGGATAAGTAAAACAGGAGGTAATGAAACATTAATATTAAAGTTCAAACAATTTTAAAAACTATATTACTCATATGAGATAAAAATAATTTGAAACTTTTTTTTTTTTTTTTTTTTTTTTGAGTTGTCTCACTCTGTCACTCAAACTGGAGTGCAGTGGCCACTCCTGGCCACTGCAGCCTCGACCTGCTGGGCTCTGGCAATCCTTCCGCCTCAGCCTTCCAAGTAGCTGGAACTACAGGTGTGCGCTACCACGCCTGGCTAATTTTTTTTGATTTATTGTAGAGATGAAGTCTCGCCTGCCCAGGTGGGTCTCGAACCCACAGGCTCAGGCAATCCACTCACCTCAGCCTCCGAAAGGCGCGGGATTGCAGGCTGAGCCACCGAGCCCGGCTTGAAAAATTTATTATTTAAAGTCATTTAGACCAAAAGAGTCCCTTAATGTATTGATTTAACTAAATTATCTTCAACCATTATTTATTTATTTATTTATTTAAAAAAACCCGTTTCAAATGATGAAGCAATTATATTTTATGGAGTTTCTTTAAGATTCAGAGTTTGACAAATTGTTAATGTTGAATCCATTAATAAAATGATAGATTAAAAAGACCAAGAAATTATTTCCATATGGGAACACCTAATTTCAAAGAATACTTTTGATAAAGTAACATTCATCCACTGCTTCTCTATCTTTAAAAACATAAGAAAAGAAAAAATTGAAATAAAAACCAGAGTATTTTACATGCACATACAAACAAAACTCCACTGATGGTAAGTCAGGCTAAAGTAATACTCAAATGAACTATTTTAATTCAACATAAAGGTCAGGGGATAGTTACAGCATATAGTAGTCACTACACAACCCTTTCTTACTCCTCATAAAATCGTAATGACCAAGTGAGAAAGATTAAGGAGTTAACTGTAATGGAATTAAAATATAAATTTAGAATTAAATTTTGCAGCCATTAGCACGTCCTGGCACACTTGTAACCCCTTTACAGGGCATCAGCAAAACTAAGTTAGTCACTTGTAGGAAAGCAGGCTAGTATTAAAGCCCCTTCTCTTTCTTTCTTTCTTTCTTTTTTAAGAAAGCAGGATTCATTGAGAGGACAGAAAAGCTCCCGTAGTGGGAGGGGACCCAAAGGGGGGTTGCCTGCACCTTCTCTTTCTTATATATAACTTTAAGTCTTAATTATACTTAAATATTCTGTTTTTCCTTTTTTTTCCCTGAGAAGAGAGAAATTTCTCTTTTCCAGAATCATAGAATCAAAGTTTTGAAAAGTCTTCAAAAATTTTTGTTCACCTCTGTGCATGGCACACAAATTAACTACAACATTACTGTTCAAGCATGGCCCCATCCTCTGTCTGTAGAGTTCCAGAGGTGGAGGGCTGAACTGGACCGGAATGAATCAGTTTGAAATGAATTGGGGAGTTTCAGCTCTTTCTAATGGGGTCCTTCTATGTAGTTTCTTTAGCAACATAGAACTGAATTTTTCTCAGTATTGAGAAAAAAAAAAGACTCATCAGAACCACCTATAATAGAAGAATAAATCTAAGACTAGTGTTTTAAGTATAAATCTTTCATTCATAGTCATTAAAGTAAAATACAGTTGCTTCATGGTATGTCACTTTCTAGTATCTTTCAACCCAAATTTTTTTATTGATTTTTTTTCCACAATTTTATCTTAGCATAGATTATATATTAGTTTATTAGTTACTTAGATGATATGTTAAACAATATTATCTTGCTTGTGTACCAATTACGTTTATATTCTGAATGAAAAAGAGTTACTATTCTTCCAGAGAGTTATGATTGAATTAAATACATCAAAACACTAAATCATAATAAACAACTTGATGATTCAGAAACTGGAACCATTAAATGGCAATCCATAGGTCAACTAATAAAAGTTTTCTCTTAAGTGCGTTTGCCATGATTGCAGTGTGCAGTCATTAGTGCCTTTTCTTGTTGTCATTCAGTCAGTAATGTGTTGGGCAGTTACTCTAACAAGGCTTGGTGTTACGAGCCGTGTTGGCAAATTTCTTTCAAGGGTATAATTTATGAGACAGAAGAACTCTTAGCACTCCCAGCAACTCCACTAGAATGTTAGGTCAGGCCTGCTGGGGGGTGGGTGTCTGGGGTGCAATCGATGCCGCGTGAAAGATGCAAAGAATTACACAGAAGTTAGATGGGAAAATATAGTTTATTTAAAAGTAAATGTGAGAGAGAGAGACAAAGAGTACATGGCCGCACCAGAGTCTAGTAAGGCAACGGCAAATGGCTGCTCATGATGGCTGCTCTTGGTTGAGGCCTTTTAAAACCCTTCTCTTTGTTAGAAGGTCATTAAGGTGACTGGGTGGTGGTCTGCTCCACATCCTCATGAAGGGGCATGTAAGCACAGGGACTGGCATCAGGTGACCGACAGCAGGCAGATAGGTGGGTCAGTCACATGATTTCTGCCACAGTGGTGAGCTAGATGGGAGGAGACAAGGGGAGGGGTTTTTCCTGCAAAAGACATGTCAGACATTTCCAGTCTGCAATCTTCTTTTGGCTTCAGCTAGAATTGAATGATTGGACTGTTGGGCTGTCCTGGTCTTGCATCTGATGGAGATTGGCCGAGGGGTTGGGGTTGGCTGCCAGCTTGGCCTGTAGTAGAATGTCTGAACACTTCCTAAAACCTGCTTTTTTGGAAATTTATCTTATCTGTGTCTAATCTGTGCTAGATTCAAAGCATGTCAGGGGAAAAGTCTAAGCAAAAATGGCCATGCTGAGGCAAAAGAACTACGCTAAACTAAGTTTATTCTAGGTCTCTATATGTACCTCCTTTCATTTGTTGTGTAACAGTCACTAGTTTTTTTGAGAATGTAATTAATATATCTGTTATCTCTACTTCTAATGGATTACTCCAAAGATATTTCCAGTGCAGTGCAAAACAGATCCTATACGTAGAACTCTTGATAATATACTACTATTATATATGTATTCAGAAAATAAGTTTGCATGGAAAATTAAAATATATATGAGTTGATTTTTTGCTTTTGCATATGTGTATTAAATTTATTTATTCTACAGATAGACATTAGTGAAACATAGCATGTTTCACAAAAGAAGAGACATCAGTGGATACTAATTCTCATTCAGTCCATGTTGCTATTTTTAACCACACAATAGAAAGATTTATTTTTGTCTTAGACATCAGTGTAAAGTTGGCTACAAGACGGCATTTTAATGTGCTAGCTGTGTCTTCGTTCATCAGAGCACAGAATTGATGTTTTTGCTGTTGTTTTTGGTGTACTTTGAGGTATCGTTTGAAAAACCTGTCGTAGTTGTATATATTCATGTACATTTCTCCAATTGCATATATCCGCAATGTGAGATAATTACCTTTTTGATGATGATTGATAAAACAGGAAAGCCACTGATAAATCAACTTGTGACTTCAGAAACTTTAGTATATCACTCAAACCTAACTCTCTAAAATCACTTTAGCATTAACCATAAAGCTCAAAAGCAGTCCTTTATATTTTAACTCATATAATTGCTATGAGGTTGACCGCTCAATTTAAAAGTATTAACTTTCTTTTTTAAAAAAACATTTACAAATAAAAGTTTTCTGGTAAAGATAAGAAAATAAAATGCATTTTGGAAGTCTCTTAATTATGTAGTGTTCAGATCTAATTTGATTACCTTTTTTGATATACTTGCTAGTTGAACATTTTCCTTGATACAAAATTGTATTTTCAAGGTTATTATTTGATAAAAAATTATTGTGGGTGAATGTTGGTTTAGTATAGTAATACTCAGCAATACAATTTTGATTGTTTGCAATGATAAATTGTACCTAAGATCTAAATTGAAAAAATAATCAACTTTATGAAGAAATTACTGAAAAAAATGTAAATTTATAAATATATATTTGCATATATATATTCACATGCAGATAACATAAATACACAGATAAATATAAAGTAATATAAAAATAAAAACAAATTTTATATAAAATATTTAGCTTGAGAACTTTGGAAATACATTATGCATGTTTTCCAGTTTTAGATTTTTTTTTAAAATATAGTTTCTAATTTGGGTTATTTTTGACTTAAATTCCGATTCGGGTTAATATCGGCATAGAAAAAGTGTTTAGGTCAATATCTTTAAGAACTGGCACAGCTCAAACACTTGAACATTATAGAGTCATTGGCCAAGGCCATGAATATTAAGCAGAGTGAAATATACTTGGTATTAAAATGTAAAGTATTTATTATTCATACACTCATACATTTACGTATTCTTTCATGCAATACCCCTCCCCATCATTACACAGGGATTTAAATTGCCAATGTTACAAAGTATTAACTTTATTCCTGTGTCTTGGAAGGTATATAACACTACCATCCTCAAGATTTATTCTTTGTACAGTGTTTAAATTCAGGCTTTTAAATGTACATAATTGCAATATTTGCAGCAGCTTGTTATGCCACATTAATTGTGAAGCAGCAGTTCACAGCAAAAGAAAAAGATTTAGATAAGTATATGTTTAATTATTTGAAGTTATTTGTATATTCATGTTTAAATTTTACTTTATCTCTTTTATGCAGAGATACTTACCTGTAGACACTGTGGCGTCTGGCATCCATCCGGTACATTTCGGCAGCCTGCACTCTGTGGAAATGCTGCTGAAGGCTGAGTTGCCCCTTGTGTTTTCAGCTTTTTGCATGTCCGGTTTCGCACCTTCACAGGTACTCCGTCCATAAGGGAGCAGTGTTTCTTCCCCTCTCAGATCTCACCGTCTGGAACGAAGACGGCATCTCATCAAGTTTGGGGGATGCGCTGGAATGAAGAGAAGCGTGTTTCGGCCCTGGCGGGAGCGGATGGGGCGTGGGGGGCGGACGAGCACTGGCACGCCAGCAGGCCTCGGGTGAAGGCCGCGAGCCAAGCCGGCCTCGCCCGGCGGCCCCGCTGGTGGGCGAGGCCCCGCCGGAGGCCGGCCGCGGGGGCGCACCCG